>NW_027182381.1:0-264805 GCF_040938575.1 Ambystoma mexicanum
TTCCTATAGCATCAGATGTGATATCTCAATGCTTCTAATACCAAACCTGAGACTCTTCCTATAACATGAGATGGGATATCCAACTCCTTCCCATTCCAATCCTGAGACCCTTCCGATAGCAGAGATGTGATATCTCAATGCTTATACCAAACCTGAGACCCTTCCTATGGCATGAGATGTCATATACAACTCCTTCCCATTCCAATCCTGAGACCCTTCCTATAGCATGAGATGTGATATCTCAATGCTTCTAATACCAAACCTGAGATCCTTCCTATAACATGAGATGTGATATCCAACTCCTTCCCATTCCAATCCTGAGACCCTTCCTATAGCATGAGATGTGACATCTCAATGCTTATCCCACACCTGAGACCCTTCCTATAGCATGAGATGTGATATCCAACTCCTTCCCATTCCAATCCTGAGACCCTTCCTATAGCATGAGATGTGATATCTCAATGCCTCTAATACCAAACCTGAGATCCTTCCTCTAACATGAAATGTGATATCCAACTCCTTCCCTTTCCAAACCTGAGAGCCTACCTATAGCATGAGATGTGATATTCAAGTCCTTCCCATTCCAATCCTTAGACCCTTCCTACAGCATGCAATATGATATCTCAATGATTCTAATAACAAACCTGAGACCCGTCCTATAACATGAGATGGGATATCCAACTCCTTCCCATTCCAATCCTGAGACACTTCCGATAGCAGAGATGTGATATCTCAATGCTTATACCAAACCTGAGACCCTTCCTATAGCATGAGATGTAATATCCAACTCCTTCCCATTCCAATCCTGAGACCCTTCCTACAGCATGCGATGTGATATCTCAATGCTTCTAATACCAAACCTGAGACCCGTCCTATAACATGAGATGGGATATCCAACTCCTTCCTGTTCCAAACCTGAGACCCTTCCTATAGCATGAGATGTGATATCCAACTCCTTCCCATCCCAATCCTGAGACACTTCCGATTGCAGAGATGTGATATCTCAATGCATATACCAAACCTGAGACTCTTCCTATAACATGAGTTGTGATATCCAACTCCTTCCCTTTCCAAACCTGAGACCCTTCCTATAGCATGAGATGTGATATCCAACTCCTTCCCATTCCAATCCTGAGACCCTTCTGATAGCATGAGATGTGATATCTCAATGCCTCTAATACCAAACCTGAGATCCTACCTCTAACATGAAATGTGATATCCAACTCCTTCCCTTACCAAACCTGAGATCCTTCCTATAACATGCGATGTGATATCCAAATCCTTCCCCTTCCAAACCTGAGACCCTCCCTATAGCATGAGATGTGATATCCAAGTCCGTCCCATTCCAATCCTGAGACCCTTCCTATAGCATGAGATGTGATATCTCAATGCTTATTCCAAACCTGAGACCCTTCCTATGGCATGAGATGTCATATACAACTCCTTCCCATTCCAATCCTGAGACCCTTCCTATAGCATGAGATGTGATATCTCAATGCTTATACCAAACGTGAGACCCTTCCTATAGCTTGAGATGTGATATCCAACTCCTTCCCATTCCAATCCTGAGACCCTTCCTATAGCATGAGATGTGATATCTCAATGCTTATACCAAACGTGAGACCCTTCCTATAACATGAGATGTGATATCTTAATGCCTCTAATACCAAACCTGAGATCCTTCCTCTAACATGAAATGTGATATCCAACTCCTTCCCCTTCCAAACCTGAGAGCCTTCCTATAGCATGAGATATGATATCCAAGTCCTTCCCATTCCAATCCTGGGACCCTTCCTATAACATGAGATGTGATATCCAACTCCTTCCCATTAAAACCTGAGACCCTTCCTATAGCATGAGATGGGATATCCAACTCCTTTCAAATCAAATCCTGATACCCTTCCGATAGCATGAGATGTGATATCCCAATGTTTCTACCAAACCTGAGACCCATACTATGGCATGAGTTGTGATATCAAACCCCTTCCCATTCCAATCCTGAGACCCTTCCTATAGCTTGAGATATCCAACTCCTTCCCATTCCAATTCTGAGACCCTTCCTATACCATGAGACTTGATATCTCAATGCTTCTAATACCAAACCTGAGACCCTTCCTATAGCATGAGATGTGATATCTCAATGCTTCTAATACCAAACCTGAGATCCTTCCGATAACATGAGATGTGATATCCAAATCCTTCCCCTTCCAAACCTGAGACCCTCCCTTTAGCATGAGATGTGATATCCAACTCCTTCCCATTCCCATCCTGAGACCCTTCTGATAGCATGAGCTGTGATATCTCAATGCCTCCAATACCAAACCTGAGATCCTACCTCTAACATGAAATGTGATATCCACATCCTTCTCCTTCCAAACCTGAGACCCTCCCTTTAGCATGAGATGTGATATCCAACTCCGTCCCATTCCAATCCTGAGACCCTTCCGATAGCATGAGATGTGATATCTCAATGCTTCTAATACCAAACCTGTGATCCTTCCTATAACAAGAGATGTGATATCCAAATCCTTCCCCTTCCAAACCTGAGACCCTCCCTTTAGCATGAGATGTGATATCTCAATGCCTCTAATACCAAACCACCAAACCTGAGATCCTTCCGATAGCATGAGATGTGATATCTCAATGCTTCTAATACCAAACCTGAGATCCTTCCTATAACATGAGACGTGATATCCAAATCCTTCCCCTTCCAAACCTGAGACCCTCCCTTTAGCATGAGATGTGATATCCAACTCCTTCCCATTCCAATCCTGAGACCCTTCTGATAGCATGAGATGTGATATCTCAATGCCTCTAATACCAAACCTGAGATCCTACCTCTAACATGAAATGTGATATCCAACTCTTTCCCCTTCCAAACCTGAGAGCCTTTCTATAGCATGAGATGTGATATCCGACTCCTTCCCGTTCCAATCCTGAGATCCTTCCGATAGCATGAGATGTGATATCTCAATGCTTCTAATACCAAACCTGAGATCCTTCTTATAACATGTGATGTGATATCCAAATCCTTCCCCTTCCAAACCTGAGACCCTCCCTTTAGCATGAGATGTGATATCCAACTGCTTCCCATTCCAATCCTGAGACCCTTATGATAGATAGCATGAGATGTGATATCTCAATGCCTCTAATACCAAACCTGAGATCCTTCCTATAACATGAGATGTGATATCCAAATCCTTCCCCTTCCAAACCTGAGACCCTCCCTTTAGCATGAGATGTGATATCCAACTCCTTCCCATTCCAATACTGAGACCCTTCCGATAGCATGAGATGTGATATCTCAATGCTTCTAATACCAAACCTGTGATCCTTCCTATAACAAGAGATGTGATATCCAAATCCTTCCCCTTCCAAACCTGAGACCCTCCCTTTAGCATGAGATGTGATATCTCAATGCCTCTAATACCAAACCTGAGATCCTTCCGATAGCATGAGATGTGATATCTCAATGCTTCTAATACCAAACCTGAGATCCTTCCTATAACATGAGACGTGATACCCAAATCCTTCCCCTTCCAAACCTGAGACCCTCCCTTTAGCATGAGATGTGATATCCAACTCCTTCCCATTCCAATCCTTAGACCCTTCTGATAGCATGATATGTGATATCTCAATGCCTCTAATACCAAACCTGAGATCCTACCTCTAACATGAAATGTGATATCCAACTTCTTCCCCTTCCAAACCTGAGAGCCTTCCTATAGCATGAGATGTGATATCCAAGTCCTTCCCATTCCAATCCTGAGACCCTTCCTATAACATGAGATGTGATATCCAACTCCTTCCAAATCCAATCCTGATACCCTTCCGATAGCATGAGATGTGATATCCCAATGCTTCTACAAAACCTGAGACCCATACATGGCATGAGATGTGATATCAAACTCCTTCCCATTCCAATCCTGAGACACTTCCTATAGCATCAGATGTGATATCTCAATGCTTCTAATACCAAACCTGAGACTCTTCCTATAACATGAGATGGGATATCCAACTCCTTCCCATTCCAATCCTGAGACCCTTCCTATAGCATGAGATGTGATATCTCAATGCTTCTAATACCAAACCTGAGATCCTTCCTATAACATGAGATGTGATATCCAACTCCTTCCCATTCCAATCCTGAGACCCTTCCTATAGCATGAGATGTGACATCTCAATGCTTATACCAAACCTGAGACCCTTCCTATAGCATGAAATGTGATATCCAACTCCTTCCCATTCCAATCCTGAGACCCTTCCTATAGCATGAGATGTGATATCTCAATGCCTCTAATACCAAACCGGAGATCCTTCCTCTAACATGAAATGTGATATCCAACTCCTTCCCTTTCCAAACCTGAGAGCCTACCTATAGCATGAGATGTGATATTCAAGTCCTTCCCATTCCAATCCTTAGACCCTTCCTACAGCATGCAATATGATATCTCAATGATTCTAATAACAAACCTGAGACCCGTCCTATAACATGAGATGGGATATCCAACTCCTTCCCATTCCAATCCTGAGACACTTCCGATAGCAGAGATGTGATATCTCAATGCTTATACCAAACCTGAGACCCTTCCTATAGCATGAGATGTAATATCCAACTCCTTCCCATTCCAATCCTGAGACCCTTCCTACAGCATGCGATGTGATATCTCAATGCTTCTAATACCAAACCTGAGACCCGTCCTATAACATGAGATGGGATATCCAACTCCTTCCCGTTCCAAACCTGAGACCCTTCCTATAGCATGAGATGTGATATCCAACTCCTTCCCATCCCAATCCTGAGACACTTCCGATTGCAGAGATGTGATATCTCAATGCTTATACCAAACCTGAGACTCTTCCTATAACATGAGATGTGATATCCAACTCCTTCCCGTTCCAAACCTGAGACCCTTCCTATAGCATGAGATGTGATATCCAACTCCCTCCCATTCCAATCCTGAGACCCTTCTGATAGCATGAGATGTGATATCTCAATGCTTCTAATACCAAACCTGAGATCCTTCTTATAACATGTGATGTGATATCCAAATCCTTCCCCTTCCAAACCTGAGACCCTCCCTTTAGCATGAGAAGTGATATCCAACTCCTTCCCATTCCAATCCTGAGACCCTTCTGATAGCATGAGATGTGATATCTCAATGCCTCTAATACCAAACCTGAGATCCTACCTCTAACATGAAATGTGATATCCAACTCCTTCCCTTACCAAACCTGAGATCCTTCCTATAACATGCGATGTGATATCCAAATCCTTCCCCTTCCAAACCTGAGACCCTCCCTATAGCATGAGATGTGATATCCAAGTCCGTCCCATTCCAACCCTGAGACCCTTCCAATAGCATGAGATGTGATATCTCAATGCTTATTCCAAACCTGAGACCCTTCCTATGGCATGAGATGTCATATACAACTCCTTCCCATTCCAATCCTGAGACCCTTCCTATAGCATGAGATGTGATATCTCAATGCTTATACCAAACCTGAGACCCTTCCTATAGCATGAGATGTGATAGCCAACTTCTTCCCATTCCAATCCTGAGACCCTTCCTATAACATGAGATGTGATGTCGCAATGCTTCTAATACCAAACCTGAGATCCTACCTCTAACATGAAATGTGATATCCAACTCCTTCCCTTACCAAACCTGAGATCCTTCCTATAACATGCGATGTGATATCCAAATCCTTCCCCTTCCAAACCTGAGACCCTCCCTATAGCATGAGATGTGATATCCAAGTCCGTCCCATTCCAATCCTGAGACCCTTCCTATAGCATGAGATGTGATATCTCAATGCTTATTCCAAACCTGAGACCCTTCCTATGGCATGAGATGTCATATACAACTCCTTCCCATTCCAATCCTGAGACCCTTCCTATAGCATGAGATGTGATATCTCAATGCTTATACCAAACGTGAGACCCTTCCTATAGCTTGAGATGTGATATCCAACTCCTTCCCATTCCAATCCTGAGACCCTTCCTATAGCATGAGATGTGATATCTCAATGCTTATACCAAACATGAGACCCTTCCTATAACATGAGATGTGATATCTTAATGCCTCTAATACCAAACCTGAGATCCTTCCTCTAACATGAAATGTGATATCCAACTCCTTCCCCTTCCAAACCTGAGAGCCTTCCTATAGCATGAGATATGATATCCAAGTCCTTCCCATTCCAATCCTGGGACCCTTCCTATAACATGAGATGTGATATCCAACTCCTTCCCATTAAAACCTGAGACCCTTCCTATAGCATGAGATGGGATATCCAACTCCTTCCAAATCAAATCCTGATACCCTTCCGATAGCATGAGATGTGATATCCCAATGTTTCTACCAAACCTGAGACCCATACTATGGCATGAGTTGCGATATCAAACCCCTTCCCATTCCAATCCTGAGACCCTTCCTATAGCTTGAGATATCCAACTCCTTCCCATTCCAATTCTGAGACCCTTCCTATACCATGAGACTTGATATCTCAATGCTTCTAATACCAAACCTGAGACCCTTCCTATAGCATGAGATGTGATATCTCAATGCTTCTAATACCAAACCTGAGATCCTTCCGATAACATGAGATGTGATATCCAAATCCTTCCCCTTCCAAACCTGAGACCCTCCCTTTAGCATGAGATGTGATATCCAACTCCTTCCCATTCCCATCCTGAGACCCTTCTGATAGCATGAGATGTGATATCTCAATGCCTCCAATACCAAACCTGAGATCCTACCTCTAACATGAAATGTGATATCCACATCCTTCCCCTTCCAAACCTGAGACCCTCCCTTTAGCATGAGATGTGATATCCAACTCCGTCCCATTCCAATCCTGAGACCCTTCCGATAGCATGAGATGTGATATCTCAATGCTTCTAATACCAAACCTGTGATCCTTCCTATAACAAGAGATGTGATATCCAAATCCTTCCCCTTCCAAACCTGAGACCCTCCCTTTAGCATGAGATGTGATATCTCAATGCCTCTAATACCAAACCACCAAACCTGAGATCCTTCCGATAGCATGAGATGTGATATCTCAATGCTTCTAATACCAAACCTGAGATCCTTCCTATAACATGAGACGTGATATCCAAATCCTTCCCCTTCCAAACCTGAGACCCTCCCTTTAGCATGAGATGTGATATCCAACTCCTTCCCATTCCAATCCTGAGACCCTTCTGATAGCATGAGATGTGATATCTCAATGCCTCTAATACCAAACCTGAGATCCTACCTCTAACATGAAATGTGATATCCAACTCTTTCCCCTTCCAAACCTGAGAGCCTTCTTATAGCATGAGATGTGATATCCGACTCCTTCCCGTTCCAATCCTGAGACCCTTCCGATAGCATGAGATGTGATATCTCAATGCTTCTAATACCAAACCTGAGATCCTTCTTATAACATGTGATGTGATATCCAAATCCTTCCCCTTCCAAACCTGAGACCCTCGCTTTAGCATGAGATGTGATATCCAACTCCTTCCCATTCCAATCCTGAGACCCTTATGATAGATAGCATGAGATGTGATAGCTCAATGCCTCTAATACCAAACCTGAGATCCTTCCTATAACATGAGATGTGATATCCAAATCCTTCCCCTTCCAAACCTGAGACCCTCCCTTTAGCATGAGATGTGATATCCAACTCCTTCCCATTCCAATCCTGAGACCCTTCCGATAGCATGAGATGTGATATCTCAATGCTTCTAATACCAAACCTGTGATCCTTCCTATAACAAGAGATGTGATATCCAAATCCTTCCCCTTCCAAACCTGAGACCCTCCCTTTAGCATGAGATGTGATATCTCAATGCCTCTAATACCAAACCTGAGATCCTTCCGATTGCATGAGATGTGATATCTCAATGCTTCTAATACCAAACCTGAGATCCTTCCTATAACATGAGACGTGATATCCAAATCCTTCCCCTTCCAAACCTGAGACCCTCCCTTTAGCATGAGATGTGATATCCAACTCCTTCCCATTCCAATCCTGAGACCCTTCTGATAGCATGATATGTGATATCTCAATGCCTCTAATACCAAACCTGAGATCCTACCTCTAACATGAAATGTGATATCCAACTCCTTCCCCTTCCAAACCTGAGAGCCTTCCTATAGCATGAGATGTGATATCCAAGTCCTTCCCATTCCAATCCTGAGACCCTTCCTATAACATGAGATGTGATATCCAACTCCTTCCAAATCCAATCCTGATACCCTTCCGATAGCATGAGATGTGATATCCCAATGCTTCTACAAAACCTGAGACCCATACATGGCATGAGATGTGATATCAAACTCCTTCCCATTCCAATCCTGAGACACTTCCTATAGCATCAGATGTGATATCTCAATGCTTCTAATACCAAACCTGAGACTCTTCCTATAACATGAGATGGGATATCCAACTCCTTCCCATTCCAATCCTGAGACCCTTCCGATAGCAGAGATGTGATATCTCAATGCTTATACCAAACCTGAGACCCTTCCTATGGCATGAGATGTCATATACAACTCCTTCCCATTCCAATCCTGAGACCCTTCCTATAGCATGAGATGTGATATCTCAATGCTTCTAATACCAAACCTGAGATCCTTCCTATAACATGAGATGTGATATCCAACTCCTTCCCATTCCAATCCTGAGACCCTTCCTATAGCATGAGATGTGACATCTCAATGCTTATACCAAACCTGAGACCCTTCCTATAGCATGAAATGTGATATCCAACTCCTTCCCATTCCAATCCTGAGACCCTTCCTATAGCGATATCTCAATGATTCTAATAACAAACCTGAGACCCGTCCTATAACATGAGATGGGTTATCCAACTCCTTCCCATTCCAATCCTGAGACACTTCCGATAGCAGAGATGTGATATCTCAATGCTTATACCAAACCTGAGACCCTTCCTATAGCATGAGATGTAATATCCAACTCCTTCCCATTCCAATCCTGAGACCCTTCCTACAGCATGCGATGTGATATCTCAATGCTTCTAATAACAAACCTGAGACCCGTCCTACAACATGAGATGGGATATCCAACTCCTTCCCGTTCCAAACCTGAGACCCTTCCTATCGCATGAGATGTGATATCCAACTCCTTCCCATCCCAATCCTGAGACACTTCCGATTGCAGAGATGTGATATCTCAATGCTTATACCAAACCTGAGACTCTTCCTATAACATGAGATGTGATATCCAACTCCTTCCCGTTCCAAACCTGAGACCCTTCCTATAGCATGAGATGTGATATCCAACTCCCTCCCATTCCAATCCTGAGACCCTTCTGATAGCATGAGATGTGATATCTCAATGCTTCTAATACCAAACCTGAGATCCTTCTTATAACATGTGATGTGATATCCAAATCCTTCCCCTTCCAAACCTGAGACCCTCCCTTTAGCATGAGAAGTGATATCCAACTCCTTCCCATTCCAATCCTGAGACCCTTATGATAGCATGAGATGTGATATCTCAATGCCTCTAATACCAAACCTGAGATACTTCCGATAGCATGAGATGTGATATCTCAATGATTCTAATACCAAACCTGAGATCCTTCCTATAACATGCGATGTGATATCCAAATCCTTCCCCTTCCAAACCTGAGACCCTCCCTTTAGCATGATATGTGATATCCAACTCCTTCCCATTCCAATCCTGAGACCCTTCCTATAGCTTGAGAAGTGATATCTAACTACTTCCCATTCCAATTCTGAGACCCGTCCTATACCATGAGATGTGATATCTCAATGCTTCTAATACAAAACCTGAGACCCTTCCTATAACGAGATGGGATATCCAACTCCTTCCCATTCCAATCCTGAGACCCTTCCGATAGCAGAGATGTGATATCTCAATGCTTATACCAAACCTGAGACCCTACCTATGGCATGAGATGTCATATACAACTCCTTCCGATTCCAAACCTGAGACCCTTCCTATAGCATGAGATGGGATATCTCAATGCTAATACCAAACCTGAGACCCTTCCTATAGCATGAGATGTGATATCCAACTCCTTCCCATTCCAATCCTGAGACCCTTACTATAGCTTGAGATGTGATATCCAACTCCTTCCCATTCCAATCCTGAGACCCTTTCTATAGCTTGAGATGTGATATCCAACTCCTTCCCATTCCAATCCTGAGACCCTTCCTATAGCATGAGATGTGATATCTCAATGCTTCTAATACCAAACCTGAGATCCTTCCTATAACATGAGATGTGATATCCAAATCCTTCCACTTCCAAACCTGAGACCCTCCCTTTAGCATGAGATGTGATATCCGACTCCTTCCCATTCCAATCCTGAGACCCTTCTGATAGCATGAGATGTGATATCTCAATGCCTCTAATACCAAACCTGAGATCCTTCCGATAGCATGAGATGTGATATCTCAGTGCTTCTAATACCAAACCTGAGATCCTTCCTATAACATGAGATGTGATATCCAAATCCTTCCCCTTCCAAACCTGAGACCCTCCCTTTAGCATGAGATGTGATATCCAACTCCTTCCCATTCCAATCCTGAGACCCTTCTGATAGCATGAGATGTGATATCTCAATGCCTCTAATACCAAACCTGAGATCCTACCTCTAACATGAAATGTGATATCCAACTCCTTCCCCTTCCAAACCTGAGAGCCTTCCTATAGCATGAGATGTGATATCCAAGTCCTTCCCATTCCAATCCTGAGACCCTTCCTATAACATGAGATGTGATACCCAACTCCTTCCAAATCCAATCCTGATACCCTTCCGATAGCATGAGATGTGATATCCCAATGCTTCTACAAAACCTGAGACCCATACATGGCATGAGATGTGATATCAAACTCCTTCCCATTCCAATCCTGAGACACTTCCTATAGCATCAGATGTGATATCTCAATGCTTCTAATACTAAACCTGAGACTCTTCCTATAACATGAGATGGGATATCCAACTCCTTCCCATTCCAATCCTGAGACCCTTCCGATAGCAGAGATGTGATATCTCAATGCTTATACCAAACCTGAGACCCTTCCTATGGCATGAGATGTCATATACAACTCCTTCCCATTCCAATCCTGAGACCCTTCCTATAGCATGAGATGTGATATCTCAATGCTTCTAATACCAAACCTGAGATCCTTCCTATAACATGAGATGTGATATCCAACTCCTTCCCATTCCAATCCTGAGACCCTTCCTATAGCATGAGATGTGATATCTCAATGCCTCTAATACCAAACCTGAGATCCTTCCTCTAACATGAAATGTGATATCCAACTCCTTCCCTTTCCAAACCTGAGAGCCTACCTATAGCATGAGATGTGATATTCAAGTCCTTCCCATTCCAATCCTTAGACCCTTCCTACAGCATGCAATATGATATCTCAATGATTCTAATAACAGACCTGAGACCCGTCCTATAACATGAGATGGGATATCCAACTCCTTCCCATTCCAATCCTGAGACACTTCCGATAGCAGAGATGTGATATCTCAATGCTTATACCAAACCTGAGACCCTTCTTATAACATGTGATGTGATATCCAAATCCTTCCCCTTCCAAACCTGAGACCCTCCCTTTAGCATGAGAAGTGATATCCAACTCCTTCCCATTCCAATCCTGAGACCCTTATGATAGCATGAGATGTGATATCTCAATGCCTCTAATACCAAACCTGAGATACTTCCGATAGCATGAGATGTGATATCTCAATGATTCTAATACCAAACCTGAGATCCTTCCTATAACATGCGATGTGATATCCAACTCCTTCCCGTTCCAAACCTGAGACCCTTCCTATAGCATGAGATGTGATATCCAACTCCTTCCCATCCCAATCCTGAGACCCTTCTGATAGCATGAGATGTGATATCTCAATGCTTCTAATACCAAACCTGAGATCCTTCTTATAACATGTGATGTGATATCCAAATCCTTCCCCTTCCAAACCTGAGACCCTCCCTTTAGCATGAGAAGTGATATCCAACTCCTTCCCATTCCAATCCTGAGACCCTTATGATAGCATGAGATGTGATATCTCAATGCCTCTAATACCAAACCTGAGATACTTCCGATAGCATGAGATGTGATATCTCAATGATTCTAATACCAAACCTGAGATCCTTCCTATAACATGCGATGTGATATCCAAATCCTTCCCCTTCCAAACCTGAGACCCTCCCTTTAGCATGAGATGTGATATCCAACTCCTTCCCATTAAAATCCTGAGACCCTTCTGATAGCATGAGATGTGATACCTCAATGCCTCTAATACCAAACCTGAGATCCTACCTCTAACATGAAATGTGATATCCAACTCCTTCCCTTACCAAACCTGAGATCCTTCCTATAACATGCGATGTGATATCCAAATCCTTCCCCTTCCAAACCTGAGACCCTCCCTATAGCATGAGATGTGATATCCAAGTCCGTCCCATTCCAATCCTGAGACCCTTCCTATAGCATGAGATGTGATATCTCAATGCTTATTCCAAACCTGAGACCCTTCCTATGGCATGAGATGTCATATACAACTCCTTCCCATTCCAATCCTGAGACCCTTCCTATAGCATGAGATGTGATATCTCAATGCTTATACCAAACCTGAGACCCTTCCTATAGCATGAGATGTGATAGCCAACTTCTTCCCATTCCAATCCTGAGACCCTTCCTATAACATGAGATGTGATGTCGCAATGCTTCTAATACCAAACCTGAGATCTTTCCTATAACATGAGATGTGATATCCAACACCTTCCCATTCCAATCCTGAGACCCTTCCTATAGCATGAGATGTGATATCTCAATGCTTATACCAAACGTGAGACCCTTCCTATAGCTTGAGATGTGATATCCAACTCCTTCCCATTCCAATCCTGAGACCCTTCCTATAGCATGAGATGTGATATCTCAATGCTTATACCAAACGTGAGACCCTTCCTATAACATGAGATGTGATATCTTAATGCCTCTAATACCAAACCTGAGATCCTTCCTCTAACATGAAATGTGATATCCAACTCCTTCCCCTTCCAAACCTGAGAGCCTTCCTATAGCATGAGATATGATATCCAAGTCCTTCCCATTCCAATCCTGGGACCCTTCCTATAACATGAGATGTGATATCCAACTCCTTCCCATTCCAACCTGAGACCCTTCCTATAGCATGAGATGGGATATCCAACTCCTTTCAAATCAAATCCTGATACCCTTCCGATAGCATGAGATGTGATATCCCAATGTTTCTACCAAACCTGAGACCCATACTATGGCATGAGTTGTGATATCAAACCCCTTCCCATTCCAATCCTGAGACCCTTCCTATAGCTTGAGATATCCAACTCCTTCCCATTCCAATTCTGAGACCCTTCCTATACCATGAGACTTGATATCGCAATGCTTCTAATACCAAACCTGAGACCCTTCCTATAGCATGAGATGTGATATCTCAATGCTTCTAATACCAAACCTGAGATCCTTCCGATAACATGAGATGTGATATCCAAATCCTTCCCCTTCCAAACCTGAGATCCTCCCTTTAGCATGAGATGTGATATCCAACTCCTTCCCATTCCCATCCTGAGACCCTTCTGATAGCATGAGATGTGATATCTCAATGCCTCCAATACCAAACCTGAGATCCTACCTCTAACATGAAATGTGATATCCACATCCTTCCCCTTCCAAACCTGAGACACTCCCTTTAGCATGAGATGTGATATCCAACTCCGTCCCATTCCAATCCTGAGACCCTTCCGATAGCATGAGATGTGATATCTCAATGCTTCTAATACCAAACCTGTGATCCTTCCTATAACAAGAGATGTGATATCCAAATCCTTCCCCTTCCAAACCTGAGACCCTCCCTTTAGCATGAGATGTGATATCTCAATGCCTCTAATACCAAACCTGAGATCCTTCCGATAGCATGAGATGTGATATCTCAATGCTTCTAATACCAAACCTGAGATCCTTCCTATAACATGAGACGTGATATCCAAATCCTTCCCCTTCCAAACCTGAGACCCTCCCTTTAGCATGAGATGTGATATCCAACTCCTTCCCATTCCAATCCTGAGACCCTTCTGATAGCATGAGATGTGATATCTCAATGCCTCTAATACCAAACCTGAGATCCTACCTCTAACATGAAATGTGATATCCAACTCTTTCCCCTTCCAAACCTGAGAGCCTTCCTATAGCATGAGATGTGATATCCGATTCCTTCCCGTTCCAATCCTGAGACCCTTCCGATAGCATGAGATGTGATATCTCAATGCTTCTAATACCAAACCTGTGATCCTTCCTATAACAAGAGATGTGATATCCAAATCCTTCCCCTTCCAAACCTGAGACCCTCCCTTTAGCATGAGATGTGATATCCAACTCCTTCCCATTCCAATCCTGAGACCCTTCCGATAGCATGAGATGTGATATCTCAATGCTTCTAATACCAAACCTGTGATCCTTCCTATAACAAGAGATGTGATATCCAAATCCTTCCAATTCCAAACCTGAGTCCCTCCCTTTAGCATGAGATGTGATATCTCAATGCCTCTAATACCAAACCTGAGATCCTTCCGATAGCATGAGATGTGATATCTCAATGCTTCTAATACCAAACCTGAGATCCTTCCTATAACATGAGACGTGATATCCAAATCCTTCCCCTTCCAAACCTGAGACCCTCCCTTTAGCATGAGATGTGATATCCAACTCCTTCCCATTCCAATCCTGGGACCCTTCTGATAGCATGAGATGTGATATCTCAATGCCTCTAATACCAAACCTGAGATCCTACCTCTAACATGAAATGTGATATCCAACTCCTTCCCCTTCCAAACCTGAGAGCCTTCCTATAGCATGAGATGTGATATCCAAGTCCTTCCCATTCCAATCCTGAGACCCTTCCTATAACATGAGATGTGATATCCAACTCCTTCCAAATCCAATCCTGATACCCTTCCGATAGCATGAGATGTGATATCCCAATGCTTCTACAAAACCTGAGACCCATACATGGCATGAGATGTGATATCAAACTCCTTCCCATTCCAATCCTGAGACACTTCCTATAGCATCAGATGTGATATCTCAATGCTTCTAATACCAAACCTGAGACTCTTCCTATAACATGAGATGGGATATCCAACTCCTTCCCATTCCAATCCTGAGACCCTTCCGATAGTAGAGATGTGATATCTCAATGCTTATACCAAACCTGAGACCCTTCCTATGGCATGAGATGTCATATACAACTCCTTCCCATTCCAATCCTGAGACCCTTCCTATAGCATGAGATGTGATATCTCAATGCTTCTAATACCAAACCTGAGATCCTTCCTATAACATGAGATGTGATATCCAACTCCTTCCCATTCCAATCCTGAGACCCTTCCTATAGCATGAGATGTGACATCTCAATGCTTATACCAAACCTGAGACCCTTCCTATAGCATGAAATGTGATATCCAACTCCTTCCGTTTCCAAACCTGAGAGCCTACCTATAGCATGAGATGTGATATTCAAGACCTTCCCATTCCAATCCTTAGACCCTTCCTACAGCATGCAATATGATATCTCAATGATTCTAATAACAAACCTGAGACCCGTCCTATAACATGAGATGGGATATCCAACTCCTTCCCATTCCAATCCTGAGACACTTCCGATAGCAGAGATGTGATATCTCAATGCTTATACCAAACCTGAGACCCTTCCTATAGCATGAGATGTAATATCCAACTCCGTCCCATTCCAATCCTGAGACCCTTCCTACAGCATGCGATGTGATATCTCAATGCTTCTAATACCAAACCTGAGACCTGTCCTATAACATGAGATGGGATATCCAACTCCTTCCCGTTCCAAACCTGAGACCCTTCCTATAGCATGAGATGTGATATCCAACTCCTTCCCATCCCAATCCTGAGACACTTCCGATTGCAGAGATGTGATATCTCAATGCTTATACCAAACCTGAGACTCTTCCTATAACATGAGATGTGATATCCAACTCCTTCCCGTTCCAAACCTGAGACCCTTCCTATAGCATGAGATGTGATATCCAACTCCCTCCCATTCCAATCCTGAGACCCTTCTGATAGCATGAGATGTGATATCTCAATGCTTCTAATACCAAACCTGAGATCCTTCTTATAACATGTGATGTGATATCCAAATCCTTCCCCTTCCAAACCTGAGACCCTCCCTTTAGCATGAGAAGTGATATCCAACTCCTTCCCATTCCAATCCTGAGACCCTTATGATAGCATGAGATGTGATATCTCAATGCCTCTAATACCAAACCTGAGATACTTCCGATAGCATGAGATGTGATATCTCAATGATTCTAATACCAAACCTGAGATCCTTCCTATAACATGCGATGTGATATCCAAATCCTTCCCCTTCCAAACCTGAGACCCTCCCTTTAGCATGAGATGTGATATCCAACTCCTTCCCATTCCAATCCTGAGACCCTTCTGATAGCATGAGATGTGATACCTCAATGCCTCTAATACCAAACCTGAGATCCTACCTCTAACATGAAATGTGATATCCAACTCCTTCCCTTACCAAACCTGAGATCCTTCCTATAACATGCGATGTGATATCCAAATCCTTCCCGTTCCAAACCTGAGACCCTCCCTATAGCATGAGATGTGATATCCAAGTCCGTCCCATTCCAATCCTGAGACCCTTCCTATAGCATGAGATGTGATATCTCAATGCTTATTCCAAACCTGAGACCCTTCCTATGGCATGAGATGTCATATACAACTCCTTCCCATTCCAATCCTGAGACCCTTCCTATAACATGAGATGTGATGTCGCAATGCTTCTAATACCAAACCTGAGATCTTTCCTATAACATGAGATGTGATATCCAACACCTTCCCATTCCAATCCTGAGACCCTTCCTATAGCATGAGATGTGATATCTCAATGCTTATACCAAACGTGAGACCCTTCCTATAGCTCGAGATGTGATATCCAACTCCTTCCCATTCCAATCCTGAGACCCTTCCTATAGCATGAGATGTGATATCTCAATGCTTATACCAAACGTGAGACCCTTCCTATAACATGAGGTGTGATATCTTAATGCCTCTAATACCAAACCTGAGATCCTTCCTCTAACATGAAATGTGATATCCAAGTCCTTCCCATTCCAATCCTGGGACCCTTCCTATAACATGAGATGTGATATCCAACTCCTTCCCATTCCAACCTGAGACCCTTCCTATAGCATGAGATGGGATATCCAACTCCTTCCAGATCAAATCCTGATACCCTTCCGATAGCATGAGATGTGATATCCCACTGTTTCTACCAAACCTGAGACCCATACTATGGCATGAGTTGTGATATCAAACCCCTTCCCATTCCAATCCTGAGACCCTTCCTATAGCTTGAGATATCCAACTCCTTCCCATTCCAATTCTGAGACCCTTCCTATACCATGAGACTTGATATCTCAATGCTTCTAATACCAAACCTGAGACCCTTCCTATAGCATGAGATGTGATATCTCAATGCTTCTAATACCAAACCTGAGATCCTTCCGATAACATGAGATGTGATATCCAAATCCTTCCCCTTCCAAACCTGAGACCCTCCCTTTAGCATGAGATGTGATATCCAACTCCTTCCCATTCCCATCCTGAGACCCTTCTGATAGCATGAGATGTGATATCTCAATGCCTCCAATACCAAACCTGAGATCCTACCTCTAACATGAAATGTGATATTCACATCCTTCCCCTTCCAAACCTGAGACCCTCCCTTTAGCATGAGATGTGATATCCAACTCCGTCCCATTCCAATCCTGAGACCCTTCCGATAGCATGAGATGTGATATCTCAATGCCTCTAATACCAAACCTGAGATCCTTCCGATAGCATGAGATGTGATATCTCAATGCTTCTAATACCAAACCTGAGATCCTTCCTATAACATGAGACGTGATATCCAAATCCTTACCCTTCCAAACCTGAGACCCTCCCTTTAGCATGAGATGTGATATCCAACTACTTCCCATTCCAATCCTGAGACCCTTCTGATAGCATGAGATGTGATATCTCAATGCCTCTAATACCAAACCTGAGATCCTACCTCTGACATGAAATGTGATATCCAACTCTTTCCCCTTCCAAACCTGAGAGCCTTCCTATAGCATGAGATGTGATATCCGACTCCTTCCCATTCCAATCCTGAGACCCTTCCGATAGCATGAGATGTGATATCTCAATGCTTCTAATACCAAACCTGAGATCCTTCTTATAACTTGTGATGTGATATCCAAATCCTTCCCCTTCCAAACCTGAGACCCTCACTTTAGCATGAGATGTGATATCCAACTCCTTCCCATTCCAATCCTGAGACCCTTATGATAGATAGCATGAGATGTGATATCTCAATGCCTCTAATACCAAACCTGAGATACTTCCGATAGCATGAGATGTGATATCTCAATGCTTCTAATACCAAACCTGAGATCCTTCCTATAACATGAGATGTGATGTCCAAATCCTTCCCCTTCCAAACCTGAGAGCCTTCCTATAGCATGAGATGTGATATCCAAGTCCTTCCCATTCCAATCCTGAGACCCTTCCTATAACATGAGATGTGATATCCAACTCCTTCCAAATCCAATCCTGATACCCTTCCGATAGCATGAGATGTGATATCCCAATGCTTCTACAAAACCTGAGACCCATACATGGCATGAGATGTGATATCAAACTCCTTCCCATTCCAATCCTGAGACACTTCCTATAGCATCAGATGTGATATTTCAATGCTTCTAATACCAAACCTGAGACTCTTCCTATAACATGAGATGGGATATCCAACTCCTTCCCATTCCAATCCTGAGACCCTTCCGATAGCAGAGATGTGATATCTCAATGCTTATACCAAACCTGAGACCCTTCCTATGGCATGAGATGTCATATACAACTCCTTCCCATTCCAATCCTGAGACCCTTCCTATAGCATGAGATGTGATATCTCAATGCTTCTAATACCAAACCTGAGATCCTTCCTATAACATGAGATGTGATATCCAACTCCTTCCCATTCCAATCCTGAGACCCTTCCTATAGCATGAGATGTGACATCTCAATGCTTATACCAAACCTGAGACCCTTCCTATAGCATGAAATGTGATATCCAACTCCTTCCCTTTCCAAACCTGAGAGCCTACCTATAGCATGAGATGTGATATTCAAGACCTTCCCATTCCAATCCTTAGACCCTTCCTACAGCATGCAATATGATATCTCAATGATTCTAATAACAAACCTGAGACCCGTCCTATAACATGAGATGGGATATCCAACTCCTTCCCATTCCAATCCTGAGACACTTCCGATAGCAGAGATGTGATATCTCAATGCTTATACCAAACCTGAGACCCTTCCTATAGCATGAGATGTAATAACCAACTCCTTCCCATTCCAATCCTGAGACCCTTCCTACAGCATGCGATGTGATATCTCAATGCTTCTAATACCAAACCTGAGACCTGTCCTATAACATGAGATGGGATATCCAACTCCTTCCCGTTCCAAACCTGAGACCCTTCCTATAGCATGAGATGTGATATCCAACTCCTTCCCATCCCAATCCTGAGACACTTCCGATTGCAGAGATGTGATATCTCAATGCTTATACCAAACCTGAGACTCTTCCTATAACATGAGATGTGATATCCAACTCCTTCCCGTTCCAAACCTGAGACCCTTCCTATAGCATGAGATGTGATATCCAACTCCCTCCCATTCCAATCCTGAGACCCTTCTGATAGCATGAGATGTGATATCGCAATGCTTCTAATACCAAACCTGAGATCCTTCTTATAACATGTGATGTGATATCCAAATCCTTCCCCTTCCAAACCTGAGACCCTCCCTTTAGCATGAGAAGTGATATCCAACTCCTTCCCATTCCAATCCTGAGACCCTTATGATAGCATGAGATGTGATATCTCAATGCCTCTAATACCAAACCTGAGATACTTCCGATAGCATGAGATGTGATATCTCAATGATTCTAATACCAAACCTGAGATCCTTCCTATAACATGCGATGTGATATCCAAATCCTTCCCCTTCCAAACCTGAGACCCTCCCTTTAGCATGAGATGTGATATCCAACTCCTTCCCATTCCAATCCTGAGACCCTTCTGATAGCATGAGATGTGATACCTCAATGCCTCTAATACCAAACCTGAGATCCTACCTCTAACATGAAATGTGATATCCAACTCCTTCCCTTACCAAACCTGAGATCCTTCCTATAACATGCGATGTGATATCCAAATCCTTCCCCTTCCAAACCTGAGACCCTCCCTATAGCATGAGATGTGATATCCAAGTCCGTCCCATTCCAATCCTGAGACCCTTCCTATAGCATGAGATGTGATATCTCAATGCTTATTCCAAACCTGAGACCCTTCCTATGGCATGAGATGTCATATACAACTCCTTCCCATTCCAATCCTGAGACCCTTCCTATAGCATGAGATGTGATATCTCAATGCTTATACCAAACCTGAGACCCTTCCTATAGCATGAGATGTGATAGCCAACTTCTTCCCATTCCAATCCTGAGACCCTTCCTATAACATGAGATGTGATGTCGCAATGCTTCTAATACCAAACCTGAGATCTTTCCTATAACATGAGATGTGATATCCAACACCTTCCCATTCCAATCCTGAGACCCTTCCTATAGCATGAGATGTGATATCTCAATGCTTATACCAAACGTGAGACCCTTCCTATAGCTTGAGATGTGATATCCAACTCCTTCCCATTCCAATCCTGAGACCCTTCCTATAGCATGAGATGTGATATCTCAATGCTTATACCAAACGTGAGACCCTTCCTATAACATGAGATGTGATATCTTAATGCCTCTAATACCAAACCTGAGATCCTTCCTCTAACATGAAATGTGATATCCAACTCCTTCCCCTTCCAAACCTGAGAGCCTTCCTATAGCATGAGATATGATATCCAAGTCCTTCCCATTCCAATCCTGGGACCCTTCCTATAACATGAGATGTGATATCCAACTCCTTCCCATTCCAACCTGAGACCCTTCCTATAGCATGAGATGGGATATCCAACTCCTTTCAAATCAAATCCTGATACCCTTCCGATAGCATGAGATGTGATATCCCAATGTTTCTACCAAACCTGAGACCCATACTATGGCATGAGTTGTGATATCAAACCCCTTCCCATTCCAATCCTGAGACCCTTCCTATAGCTTGAGATATCCAACTCCTTCCCATTCCAATTCTGAGACCCTTCCTATACCATGAGACTTGATATCGCAATGCTTCTAATACCAAACCTGAGACCCTTCCTATAGCATGAGATGTGATATCTCAATGCTTCTAATACCAAACCTGAGATCCTTCCGATAACATGAGATGTGATATCCAAATCCTTCCCCTTCCAAACCTGAGATCCTCCCTTTAGCATGAGATGTGATATCCAACTCCTTCCCATTCCCATCCTGAGACCCTTCTGATAGCATGAGATGTGATATCTCAATGCCTCCAATACCAAACCTGAGATCCTACCTCTAACATGAAATGTGATATCCACATCCTTTCCCTTCCAAACCTGAGACACTCCCTTTAGCATGAGATGTGATATCCAACTCCGTCCCATTCCAATCCTGAGACCCTTCCGATAGCATGAGATGTGATATCTCAATGCTTCTAATACCAAACCTGTGATCCTTCCTATAACAAGAGATGTGATATCCAAATCCTTCCCCTTCCAAACCTGAGACCCTCCCTTTAGCATGAGATGTGATATCTCAATGCCTCTAATACCAAACCTGAGATCCTTCCGATAGCATGAGATGTGATATCTCAATGCTTCTAATACCAAACCTGAGATCCTTCCTATAACATGAGACGTGATATCCAAATCCTTCCCCTTCCAAACCTGAGACCCTCCCTTTAGCATGAGATGTGATATCCAACTCCTTCCCATTCCAATCCTGAGACCCTTCTGATAGCATGAGATGTGATATCTCAATGCCTCTAATACCAAACCTGAGATCCTACCTCTAACATGAAATGTGATATCCAACTCTTTCCCCTTCCAAACCTGAGAGCCTTCCTATAGCATGAGATGTGATATCCGATTCCTTCCCGTTCCAATCCTGAGACCCTTCCGATAGCATGAGATGTGATATCTCAATGCTTCTAATACCAAACCTGTGATCCTTCCTATAACAAGAGATGTGATATCCAAATCCTTCCCCTTCCAAACCTGAGACCCTCCCTTTAGCATGAGATGTGATATCCAACTCCTTCCCATTCCAATCCTGAGACCCTTCCGATAGCATGAGATGTGATATCTCAATGCTTCTAATACCAAACCTGAGATCCTTCCTATAACATGAGACGTGATATCCAAATCCTTCCCCTTCCAAACCTGAGACCCTCCCTTTAGCATGAGATGTGATATCCAACTCCTTCCCATTCCAATCCTGGGACCCTTCTGATAGCATGAGATGTGATATCTCAATGCCTCTAATACCAAACCTGAGATCCTACCTCTAACATGAAATGTGATATCCAACTCCTTCCCCTTCCAAACCTGAGAGCCTTCCTATAGCATGAGATGTGATATCCAAGTCCTTCCCATTCCAATCCTGAGACCCTTCCTATAACATGAGATGTGATATCCAACTCCTTCCAAATCCAATCCTGATACCCTTCCGATAGCATGAGATGTGATATCCCAATGCTTCTACAAAACCTGAGACCCATACATGGCATGAGATGTGATATCAAACTCCTTCCCATTCCAATCCTGAGACACTTCCTATAGCATCAGATGTGATATCTCAATGCTTCTAATACCAAACCTGAGACTCTTCCTATAACATGAGATGGGATATCCAACTCCTTCCCATTCCAATCCTGAGACCCTTCCGATAGTAGAGATGTGATATCTCAATGCTTATACCAAACCTGAGACCCTTCCTATGGCATGAGATGTCATATACAACTCCTTCCCATTCCAATCCTGAGACCCTTCCTATAGCATGAGATGTGATATCTCAATGCTTCTAATACCAAACCTGAGATCCTTCCTATAACATGAGATGTGATATCCAACTCCTTCCCATTCCAATCCTGAGACCCTTCCTATAGCATGAGATGTGACATCTCAATGCTTATACCAAACCTGAGACCCTTCCTATAGCATGAAATGTGATATCCAACTCCTTCCGTTTCCAAACCTGAGAGCCTACCTATAGCATGAGATGTGATATTCAAGACCTTCCCATTCCAATCCTTAGACCCTTCCTACAGCATGCAATATGATATCTCAATGATTCTAATAACAAACCTGAGACCCGTCCTATAACATGAGATGGGATATCCAACTCCTTCCCATTCCAATCCTGAGACACTTCCGATAGCAGAGATGTGATATCTCAATGCTTATACCAAACCTGAGACCCTTCCTATAGCATGAGATGTAATATCCAACTCCGTCCCATTCCAATCCTGAGACCCTTCCTACAGCATGCGATGTGATATCTCAATGCTTCTAATACCAAACCTGAGACCTGTCCTATAACATGAGATGGGATATCCAACTCCTTCCCGTTCCAAACCTGAGACCCTTCCTATAGCATGAGATGTGATATCCAACTCCTTCCCATCCCAATCCTGAGACACTTCCGATTGCAGAGATGTGATATCTCAATGCTTATACCAAACCTGAGACTCTTCCTATAACATGAGATGTGATATCCAACTCCTTCCCGTTCCAAACCTGAGACCCTTCCTATAGCATGAGATGTGATATCCAACTCCCTCCCATTCCAATCCTGAGACCCTTCTGATAGCATGAGATGTGATATCTCAATGCTTCTAATACCAAACCTGAGATCCTTCTTATAACATGTGATGTGATATCCAAATCCTTCCCCTTCCAAACCTGAGACCCTCCCTTTAGCATGAGAAGTGATATCCAACTCCTTCCCATTCCAATCCTGAGACCCTTATGATAGCATGAGATGTGATATCTCAATGCCTCTAATACCAAACCTGAGATACTTCCGATAGCATGAGATGTGATATCTCAATGATTCTAATACCAAACCTGAGATCCTTCCTATAACATGCGATGTGATATCCAAATCCTTCCCCTTCCAAACCTGAGACCCTCCCTTTAGCATGAGATGTGATATCCAACTCCTTCCCATTCCAATCCTGAGACCCTTCTGATAGCATGAGATGTGATACCTCAATGCCTCTAATACCAAACCTGAGATCCTACCTCTAACATGAAATGTGATATCCAACTCCTTCCCTTACCAAACCTGAGATCCTTCCTATAACATGCGATGTGATATCCAAATCCTTCCCGTTCCAAACCTGAGACCCTCCCTATAGCATGAGATGTGATATCCAAGTCCGTCCCATTCCAATCCTGAGACCCTTCCTATAGCATGAGATGTGATATCTCAATGCTTATTCCAAACCTGAGACCCTTCCTATGGCATGAGATGTCATATACAACTCCTTCCCATTCCAATCCTGAGACCCTTCCTATAACATGAGATGTGATGTCGCAATGCTTCTAATACCAAACCTGAGATCTTTCCTATAACATGAGATGTGATATCCAACACCTTCCCATTCCAATCCTGAGACCCTTCCTATAGCATGAGATGTGATATCTCAATGCTTATACCAAACGTGAGACCCTTCCTATAGCTCGAGATGTGATATCCAACTCCTTCCCATTCCAATCCTGAGACCCTTCCTATAGCATGAGATGTGATATCTCAATGCTTATACCAAACGTGAGACCCTTCCTATAACATGAGGTGTGATATCTTAATGCCTCTAATACCAAACCTGAGATCCTTCCTCTAACATGAAATGTGATATCCAAGTCCTTCCCATTCCAATCCTGGGACCCTTCCTATAACATGAGATGTGATATCCAACTCCTTCCCATTCCAACCTGAGACCCTTCCTATAGCATGAGATGGGATATCCAACTCCTTCCAGATCAAATCCTGATACCCTTCCGATAGCATGAGATGTGATATCCCACTGTTTCTACCAAACCTGAGACCCATACTATGGCATGAGTTGTGATATCAAACCCCTTCCCATTCCAATCCTGAGACCCTTCCTATAGCTTGAGATATCCAACTCCTTCCCATTCCAATTCTGAGACCCTTCCTATACCATGAGACTTGATATCTCAATGCTTCTAATACCAAACCTGAGACCCTTCCTATAGCATGAGATGTGATATCTCAATGCTTCTAATACCAAACCTGAGATCCTTCCGATAACATGAGATGTGATATCCAAATCCTTCCCCTTCCAAACCTGAGACCCTCCCTTTAGCATGAGATGTGATATCCAACTCCTTCCCATTCCCATCCTGAGACCCTTCTGATAGCATGAGATGTGATATCTCAATGCCTCCAATACCAAACCTGAGATCCTACCTCTAACATGAAATGTGATATTCACATCCTTCCCCTTCCAAACCTGAGACCCTCCCTTTAGCATGAGATGTGATATCCAACTCCGTCCCATTCCAATCCTGAGACCCTTCCGATAGCATGAGATGTGATATCTCAATGCCTCTAATACCAAACCTGAGATCCTTCCGATAGCATGAGATGTGATATCTCAATGCTTCTAATACCAAACCTGAGATCCTTCCTATAACATGAGACGTGATATCCAAATCCTTACCCTTCCAAACCTGAGACCCTCCCTTTAGCATGAGATGTGATATCCAACTACTTCCCATTCCAATCCTGAGACCCTTCTGATAGCATGAGATGTGATATCTCAATGCCTCTAATACCAAACCTGAGATCCTACCTCTGACATGAAATGTGATATCCAACTCTTTCCCCTTCCAAACCTGAGAGCCTTCCTATAGCATGAGATGTGATATCCGACTCCTTCCCATTCCAATCCTGAGACCCTTCCGATAGCATGAGATGTGATATCTCAATGCTTCTAATACCAAACCTGAGATCCTTCTTATAACTTGTGATGTGATATCCAAATCCTTCCCCTTCCAAACCTGAGACCCTCACTTTAGCATGAGATGTGATATCCAACTCCTTCCCATTCCAATCCTGAGACCCTTATGATAGATAGCATGAGATGTGATATCTCAATGCCTCTAATACCAAACCTGAGATACTTCCGATAGCATGAGATGTGATATCTCAATGCTTCTAATACCAAACCTGAGATCCTTCCTATAACATGAGATGTGATGTCCAAATCCTTCCCCTTCCAAACCTGAGAGCCTTCCTATAGCATGAGATGTGATATCCAAGTCCTTCCCATTCCAATCCTGAGACCCTTCCTATAACATGAGATGTGATATCCAACTCCTTCCAAATCCAATCCTGATACCCTTCCGATAGCATGAGATGTGATATCCCAATGCTTCTACAAAACCTGAGACCCATACATGGCATGAGATGTGATATCAAACTCCTTCCCATTCCAATCCTGAGACACTTCCTATAGCATCAGATGTGATATTTCAATGCTTCTAATACCAAACCTGAGACTCTTCCTATAACATGAGATGGGATATCCAACTCCTTCCCATTCCAATCCTGAGACCCTTCCGATAGCAGAGATGTGATATCTCAATGCTTATACCAAACCTGAGACCCTTCCTATGGCATGAGATGTCATATACAACTCCTTCCCATTCCAATCCTGAGACCCTTCCTATAGCATGAGATGTGATATCTCAATGCTTCTAATACCAAACCTGAGATCCTTCCTATAACATGAGATGTGATATCCAACTCCTTCCCATTCCAATCCTGAGACCCTTCCTATAGCATGAGATGTGACATCTCAATGCTTATACCAAACCTGAGACCCTTCCTATAGCATGAAATGTGATATCCAACTCCTTCCCTTTCCAAACCTGAGAGCCTACCTATAGCATGAGATGTGATATTCAAGACCTTCCCATTCCAATCCTTAGACCCTTCCTACAGCATGCAATATGATATCTCAATGATTCTAATAACAAACCTGAGACCCGTCCTATAACATGAGATGGGATATCCAACTCCTTCCCATTCCAATCCTGAGACACTTCCGATAGCAGAGATGTGATATCTCAATGCTTATACCAAACCTGAGACCCTTCCTATAGCATGAGATGTAATAACCAACTCCTTCCCATTCCAATCCTGAGACCCTTCCTACAGCATGCGATGTGATATCTCAATGCTTCTAATACCAAACCTGAGACCTGTCCTATAACATGAGATGGGATATCCAACTCCTTCCCGTTCCAAACCTGAGACCCTTCCTATAGCATGAGATGTGATATCCAACTCCTTCCCATCCCAATCCTGAGACACTTCCGATTGCAGAGATGTGATATCTCAATGCTTATACCAAACCTGAGACTCTTCCTATAACATGAGATGTGATATCCAACTCCTTCCCGTTCCAAACCTGAGACCCTTCCTATAGCATGAGATGTGATATCCAACTCCCTCCCATTCCAATCCTGAGACCCTTCTGATAGCATGAGATGTGATATCGCAATGCTTCTAATACCAAACCTGAGATCCTTCTTATAACATGTGATGTGATATCCAAATCCTTCCCCTTCCAAACCTGAGACCCTCCCTTTAGCATGAGAAGTGATATCCAACTCCTTCCCATTCCAATCCTGAGACCCTTATGATAGCATGAGATGTGATATCTCAATGCCTCTAATACCAAACCTGAGATACTTCCGATAGCATGAGATGTGATATCTCAATGATTCTAATACCAAACCTGAGATCCTTCCTATAACATGCGATGTGATATCCAAATCCTTCCCCTTCCAAACCTGAGACCCTCCCTTTAGCATGAGATGTGATATCCAACTCCTTCCCATTCCAATCCTGAGACCCTTCTGATAGCATGAGATGTGATACCTCAATGCCTCTAATACCAAACCTGAGATCCTACCTCTAACATGAAATGTGATATCCAACTCCTTCCCTTACCAAACCTGAGATCCTTCCTATAACATGCAATGTGATATCCAAATCCTTCCCCTTCCAAACCTGAGACCCTCCCTATAGCATGAGATGTGATATCCAAGTCCGTCCCATTCCAATCCTGAGACCCTTCCTATAGCATGAGATGTGATATCTCAATGCTTATTCCAAACCTGAGACCCTTCCTATGGCATGAGATGTCATATACAACTCCTTCCCATTCCAATCCTGAGACCCTTCCTATAGCATGAGATGTGATATCTCAATGCTTATACCAAACCTGAGACCCTTCCTATAGCATGAGATGTGATAGCCAACTTCTTCCCATTCCAATCCTGAGACCCTTCCTATAACATGAGATGTGATGTCGCAATGCTTCTAATACCAAACCTGAGATCTTTCCTATAACATGAGATGTGATATCCAACACCTTCCCATTCCAATCCTGAGACCCTTCCTATAGCATGAGATGTGATATCTCAATGCTTATACCAAACGTGAGACCCTTCCTATAGCTTGAGATGTGATATCCAACTCCTTCCCATTCCAATCCTGAGACCCTTCCTATAGCATGAGATGTGATATCTCAATGCTTATACCAAACGTGAGACCCTTCCTATAACATGAGATGTGATATCTTAATGCCTCTAATACCAAACCTGAGATCCTTCCTCTAACATGAAATGTGATATCCAACTCCTTCCCCTTCCAAACCTGAGAGCCTTCCTATAGCATGAGATATGATATCCAAGTCCTTCCCATTCCAATCCTGGGACCCTTCCTATAACATGAGATGTGATATCCAACTCCTTCCCATTCCAACCTGAGACCCTTCCTATAGCATGAGATGGGATATCCAACTCCTTTCAAATCAAATCCTGATACCCTTCCGATAGCATGAGATGTGATATCCCAATGTTTCTACCAAACCTGAGACCCATACTATGGCATGAGTTGTGATATCAAACCCCTTCCCATTCCAATCCTGAGACCCTTCCTATAGCTTGAGATATCCAACTCCTTCCCATTCCAATTCTGAGACCCTTCCTATACCATGAGACTTGATATCGCAATGCTTCTAATACCAAACCTGAGACCCTTCCTATAGCATGAGATGTGATATCTCAATGCTTCTAATACCAAACCTGAGATCCTTCCGATAACATGAGATGTGATATCCAAATCCTTCCCCTTCCAAACCTGAGATCCTCCCTTTAGCATGAGATGTGATATCCAACTCCTTCCCATTCCCATCCTGAGACCCTTCTGATAGCATGAGATGTGATATCTCAATGCCTCCAATACCAAACCTGAGATCCTACCTCTAACATGAAATGTGATATCCACATCCTTTCCCTTCCAAACCTGAGACACTCCCTTTAGCATGAGATGTGATATCCAACTCCGTCCCATTCCAATCCTGAGACCCTTCCGATAGCATGAGATGTGATATCTCAATGCTTCTAATACCAAACCTGTGATCCTTCCTATAACAAGAGATGTGATATCCAAATCCTTCCCCTTCCAAACCTGAGACCCTCCCTTTAGCATGAGATGTGATATCTCAATGCCTCTAATACCAAACCTGAGATCCTTCCGATAGCATGAGATGTGATATCTCAATGCTTCTAATACCAAACCTGAGATCCTTCCTATAACATGAGACGTGATATCCAAATCCTTCCCCTTCCAAACCTGAGACCCTCCCTTTAGCATGAGATGTGATATCCAACTCCTTCCCATTCCAATCCTGAGACCCTTCTGATAGCATGAGATGTGATATCTCAATGCCTCTAATACCAAACCTGAGATCCTACCTCTAACATGAAATGTGATATCCAACTCTTTCCCCTTCCAAACCTGAGAGCCTTCCTATAGCATGAGATGTGATATCCGATTCCTTCCCGTTCCAATCCTGAGACCCTTCCGATAGCATGAGATGTGATATCTCAATGCTTCTAATACCAAACCTGTGATCCTTCCTATAACAAGAGATGTGATATCCAAATCCTTCCCCTTCCAAACCTGAGACCCTCCCTTTAGCATGAGATGTGATATCCAACTCCTTCCCATTCCAATCCTGAGACCCTTCCGATAGCATGAGATGTGATATCTCAATGCTTCTAATACCAAACCTGTGATCCTTCCTATAACAAGAGATGTGATATCCAAATCCTTCCAATTCCAAACCTGAGTCCCTCCCTTTAGCATGAGATGTGATATCTCAATGCCTCTAATACCAAACCTGAGATCCTTCCGATAGCATGAGATGTGATATCTCAATGCTTCTAATACCAAACCTGAGATCCTTCCTATAACATGAGACGTGATATCCAAATCCTTCCCCTTCCAAACCTGAGACCCTCCCTTTAGCATGAGATGTGATATCCAACTCCTTCCCATTCCAATCCTGGGACCCTTCTGATAGCATGAGATGTGATATCTCAATGCCTCTAATACCAAACCTGAGATCCTACCTCTAACATGAAATGTGATATCCAACTCCTTCCCCTTCCAAACCTGAGAGCCTTCCTATAGCATGAGATGTGATATCCAAGTCCTTCCCATTCCAATCCTGAGACCCTTCCTATAACATGAGATGTGATATCCAACTCCTTCCAAATCCAATCCTGATACCCTTCCGATAGCATGAGATGTGATATCCCAATGCTTCTACAAAACCTGAGACCCATACATGGCATGAGATGTGATATCAAACTCCTTCCCATTCCAATCCTGAGACACTTCCTATAGCATCAGATGTGATATCTCAATGCTTCTAATACCAAACCTGAGACTCTTCCTATAACATGAGATGGGATATCCAACTCCTTCCCATTCCAATCCTGAGACCCTTCCGATAGTTGAGATGTGATATCTCAATGCTTATACCAAACCTGAGACCCTTCCTATGGCATGAGATGTCATATACAACTCCTTCCCATTCCAATCCTGAGACCCTTCCTATAGCATGAGATGTGATATCTCAATGCTTCTAATACCAAACCTGAGATCCTTCCTATAACATGAGATGTGATATCCAACTCCTTCCCATTCCAATCCTGAGACCCTTCCTATAGCATGAGATGTGACATCTCAATGCTTATACCAAACCTGAGACCCTTCCTATAGCATGAAATGTGATATCCAACTCCTTCCGTTTCCAAACCTGAGAGCCTACCTATAGCATGAGATGTGATATTCAAGACCTTCCCATTCCAATCCTTAGACCCTTCCTACAGCATGCAATATGATATCTCAATGATTCTAATAACAAACCTGAGACCCGTCCTATAACATGAGATGGGATATCCAACTCCTTCCCATTCCAATCCTGAGACACTTCCGATAGCAGAGATGTGATATCTCAATGCTTATACCAAACCTGAGACCCTTCCTATAGCATGAGATGTAATATCCAACTCCGTCCCATTCCAATCCTGAGACCCTTCCTACAGCATGCGATGTGATATCTCAATGCTTCTAATACCAAACCTGAGACCTGTCCTATAACATGAGATGGGATATCCAACTCCTTCCCGTTCCAAACCTGAGACCCTTCCTATAGCATGAGATGTGATATCCAACTCCTTCCCATCCCAATCCTGAGACACTTCCGATTGCAGAGATGTGATATCTCAATGCTTATACCAAACCTGAGACTCTTCCTATAACATGAGATGTGATATCCAACTCCTTCCCGTTCCAAACCTGAGACCCTTCCTATAGCATGAGATGTGATATCCAACTCCCTCCCATTCCAATCCTGAGACCCTTCTGATAGCATGAGATGTGATATCTCAATGCTTCTAATACCAAACCTGAGATCCTTCTTATAACATGTGATGTGATATCCAAATCCTTCCCCTTCCAAACCTGAGACCCTCCCTTTAGCATGAGAAGTGATATCCAACTCCTTCCCATTCCAATCCTGAGACCCTTATGATAGCATGAGATGTGATATCTCAATGCCTCTAATACCAAACCTGAGATACTTCCGATAGCATGAGATGTGATATCTCAATGATTCTAATACCAAACCTGAGATCCTTCCTATAACATGCGATGTGATATCCAAATCCTTCCCCTTCCAAACCTGAGACCCTCCCTTTAGCATGAGATGTGATATCCAACTCCTTCCCATTCCAATCCTGAGACCCTTCTGATAGCATGAGATGTGATACCTCAATGCCTCTAATACCAAACCTGAGATCCTACCTCTAACATGAAATGTGATATCCAACTCCTTCCCTTACCAAACCTGAGATCCTTCCTATAACATGCGATGTGATATCCAAATCCTTCCCGTTCCAAACCTGAGACCCTCCCTATAGCATGAGATGTGATATCCAAGTCCGTCCCATTCCAATCCTGAGACCCTTCCTATAGCATGAGATGTGATATCTCAATGCTTATTCCAAACCTGAGACGCTTCCTATGGCATGAGATGTCATATACAACTCCTTCCCATTCCAATCCTGAGACCCTTCCTATAACATGAGATGTGATGTCGCAATGCTTCTAATACCAAACCTGAGATCTTTCCTATAACATGAGATGTGATATCCAACACCTTCCCATTCCAATCCTGAGACCCTTCCTATAGCATGAGATGTGATATCTCAATGCTTATACCAAACGTGAGACCCTTCCTATAGCTCGAGATGTGATATCCAACTCCTTCCCATTCCAATCCTGAGACCCTTCCTATAGCATGAGATGTGATATCTCAATGCTTATACCAAACGTGAGACCCTTCCTATAACATGAGATGTGATATCTTAATGCCTCTAATACCAAACCTGAGATCCTTCCTCTAACATGAAATGTGATATCCAAGTCCTTCCCATTCCAATCCTGGGACCCTTCCTATAACATGAGATGTGATATCCAACTCCTTCCCATTCCAACCTGAGACCCTTCCTATAGCATGAGATGGGATATCCAACTCCTTCCAGATCAAATCCTGATACCCTTCCGATAGCATGAGATGTGATATCCCACTGTTTCTACCAAACCTGAGACCCATACTATGGCATGAGTTGTGATATCAAACCCCTTCCCATTCCAATCCTGAGACCCTTCCTATAGCTTGAGATATCCAACTCCTTCCCATTCCAATTCTGAGACCCTTCCTATACCATGAGACTTGATATCTCAATGCTTCTAATACCAAACCTGAGACCCTTCCTATAGCATGAGATGTGATATCTCAATGCTTCTAATACCAAACCTGAGATCCTTCCGATAACATGAGATGTGATATCCAAATCCTTCCCCTTCCAAACCTGAGACCCTCCCTTTAGCATGAGATGTGATATCCAACTCCTTCCCATTCCCATCCTGAGACCCTTCTGATAGCATGAGATGTGATATCTCAATGCCTCCAATACCAAACCTGAGATCCTACCTCTAACATGAAATGTGATATCCACATCCTTCCCCTTCCAAACCTGAGACCCTCCCTTTAGCATGAGATGTGATATCCAACTCCGTCCCATTCCAATCCTGAGACCCTTCCGATAGCATGAGATGTGATATCTCAATGCCTCTAATACCAAACCTGAGATCCTTCCGATAGCATGAGATGTGATATCTCAATGCTTCTAATACCAAACCTGAGATCCTTCCTATAACATGAGACGTGATATCCAAATCCTTACCCTTCCAAACCTGAGACCCTCCCTTTAGCATGAGATGTGATATCCAACTACTTCCCATTCCAATCCTGAGACCCTTCTGATAGCATGAGATGTGATATCTCAATGCCTCTAATACCAAACCTGAGATCCTACCTCTGACATGAAATGTGATATCCAACTCTTTCCCCTTCCAAACCTGAGAGCCTTCCTATAGCATGAGATGTGATATCCGACTCCTTCCCATTCCAATCCTGAGACCCTTCCGATAGCATGAGATGTGATATCTCAATGCTTCTAATACCAAACCTGAGATCCTTCTTATAACTTGTGATGTGATATCCAAATCCTTCCCCTTCCAAACCTGAGACCCTCCCTTTAGCATGAGATGTGATATCCAACTCCTTCCCATTCCAATCCTGAGACCCTTATGATAGATAGCATGAGATGTGATATCTCAATGCCTCTAATACCAAACCTGAGATACTTCCGATAGCATGAGATGTGATATCTCAATGCTTCTAATACCAAACCTGAGATCCTTCCTATAACATGAGATGTGATATCCAAATCCTTCCCCTTCCAAACCTGAGACCCTCCCTTTAGCATGAGATGTGATATCCAACTCCTTCCCATTCCAATCCTGAGACCCTTCCGATAGCATGAGATGTGATATCTCAATGCTTCTAATACCAAACCTGTGATCCTTCCTATAACAAGAGATGTGATATCCAAATCCTTCCCCTTCCAAACCTGAGACCCTCCCTTTAGCATGAGATGTGATATCTCAATGCCTCTAATACCAAACCTGAGATCCTTCCGATAGCATGAGATGTGATATCTCAATGCTTCTAATACCAAACCTGAGATCCTTCCTATAACATGAGACGTGATATCCAAATCCTTCCCCTTCCAAACCTGAGACCCTCCCTTTAGCATGAGATGTGATATCCAACTCCTTCCCATTCCAATCCTGAGACCCTTCTGATAGCATGAGATGTGATATCTCAATGCCTCTAATACCAAACCTGAGATCCTACCTCTAACATGAAATGTGATATCCAACTCTTTCCCCTTCCAAACCTGAGAGCCTTCCTATAGCATGAGATGTGATATCCGACTCCTTCCCATTCCAATCCTGAGACCCTTCCGATAGCATGAGATGTGATATCTCAATGCTTCTAATACCAAACCTGAGATCCTTCTTATAACATGTGATGTGATATCCAAATCCTTCCCCTTCCAAACCTGAGACCCTCCCTTTAGCATGAGATGTGATATCCAACTCCTTCCCATTCCAATCCTGAGACCCTTATGATAGATAGCATGAGATGTGATATCTCAATGCCTCTAATACCAAACCTGAGATCCTACCTCTAACATGAAATGTGATATCCAACTCTTTCCCCTTCCAAACCTGAGAGCCTTCCTATAGCATGAGATGTGATATCCGACTCCTTCCCGTTCCAATCCTGAGACCCTTCCGATAGCATGAGATGTGATATCTCAATGCTTCTAATACCAAACCTGTGATCCTTCCTATAACAAGAGATGTGATATCCAAATCCTTCCCCTTCCAAACCTGAGACCCTCCCTTTAGCATGAGATGTGATATCCAACTCCTTCCCATTCCAATCCTGAGACCCTTCCGATAGCATGAGATGTGATATCTCAATGCTTCTAATACCAAACCTGTGATCCTTCCTATAACAAGAGATGTGATATCCAAATCCTTCCCCTTCCAAACCTGAGACCCTCCCTTTAGCATGAGATGTGATATCTCAATGCCTCTAATACCAAACCTGAGATCCTTCCGATAGCATGAGATGTGATATCTCAATGCTTCTAATACCAAACCTGAGATCCTTCCTATAACATGAGACGTGATATCCAAATCCTTCCCCTTCCAAACCTGAGACCCTCCCTTTAGCATGAGATGTGATATCCAACTCCTTCCCATTCCAATCCTGGGACCCTTCTGATAGCATGAGATGTGATATCTCAATGCCTCTAATACCAAACCTGAGATCCTACCTCTAACATGAAATGTGATATCCAACTCCTTCCCCTTCCAAACCTGAGAGCCTTCCTATAGCATGAGATGTGATATCCAAGTCCTTCCCATTCCAATCCTGAGACCCTTCCTATAACATGAGATGTGATATCCAACTCCTTCCAAATCCAATCCTGATACCCTTCCGATAGCATGAGATGTGATATCCCAATGCTTCTACAAAACCTGAGACCCATACATGGCATGAGATGTGATATCAAACTCCTTCCCAATCCAATCCTGAGACACTTCCTATAGCATCAGATGTGATATCTCAATGCTTCTAATACCAAACCTGAGACTCTTCCTATAACATGAGATGGGATATCCAACTCCTTCCCATTCCAATCCTGAGACCCTTCCGATAGCAGAGATGTGATATCTCAATGCTTATACCAAACCTGAGACCCTTCCTATGGCATGAGATGTCATATACAACTCCTTCCCATTCCAATCCTGAGACCCTTCCTATAGCATGAGATGTGATATCTCAATGCTTCTAATACCAAACCTGAGATCCTTCCTATAACATGAGATGTGATATCCAACTCCTTCCCATTCCAATCCTGAGACCCTTCCTATAGCATGAGATGTGACATCTCAATGCTTATACCAAACCTGAGACCCTTCCTATAGCATGAAATGTGATATCCAACTCCTTCCCATTCCAATCCTGAGACCCTTCCTATAGCATGAGATGTGATATCTCAATGCCTCTAATACCAAACCTGAGATCCTTCCTCTAACATGAAATGTGATATCCAACTCCTTCCCTTTCCAAACCTGAGAGCCTACCTATAGCATGAGATGTGATATTCAAGACCTTCCCATTCCAATCCTTAGACCCTTCCTACAGCATGCAATATGATATCTCAATGATTCTAATAACAAACCTGAGACCCGTCCTATAACATGAGATGGGATATCCAACTCCTCCCCATTCCAATCCTGAGACACTTCCGATAGCAGAGATGTGATATCTCAATGCTTATACCAAACCTGAGACCCTTCCTATAGCATGAGATGTAATATCCAACTCCTTCCCATTCCAATCCTGAGACCCTTCCTACAGCATGCGATGTGATATCTCAATGCTTCTAATACCAAACCTGAGACCTGTCCTATAACATGAGATGGGATATCCAACTCCTTCCCGTTCCAAACCTGAGACCCTTCCTATAGCATGAGATGTGATATCCAACTCCTTCCCATCCCAATCCTGAGACACTTCCGATTGCAGAGATGTGATATCTCAATGCTTATACCAAACCTGAGACTCTTCCTATAACATGAGATGTGATATCCAACTCCTTCCCGTTCCAAACCTGAGACCCTTCCTATAGCATGAGATGTGATATCCAACTCCCTCCCATTCCAATCCTGAGACCCTTCTGATAGCATGAGATGTGATATCGCAATGCTTCTAATACCAAACCGGAGATCCTTCTTATAACATGTGATGTGATATCCAAATCCTTCCCCTTCCAAACCTGAGACCCTCCCTTTAGCATGAGAAGTGATATCCAACTCCTTCCCATTCCAATCCTGAGACCCTTATGATAGCATGAGATGTGATATCTCAATGCCTCTAATACCAAACCTGAGATACTTCCGATAGCATGAGATGTGATATCTCAATGATTCTAATACCAAACCTGAGATCCTTCCTATAACATGCGATGTGATATCCAAATCCTTCCCCTTCCAAACCTGAGACCCTCCCTTTAGCATGAGATGTGATATCCAACTCCTTCCCATTCCAATCCTGAGACCCTTCTGATAGCATGAGATGTGATACCTCAATGCCTCTAATACCAAACCTGAAATCCTACCTCTAACATGAAATGTGATATCCAACTCCTTCCCTTACCAAACCTGAGATCCTTCCTATAACATGCGATGTGATATCCAAATCCTTCCCGTTCCAAACCTGAGACCCTCCCTATAGCATGAGATGTGATATCCAAGTCCGTCCCATTCCAATCCTGAGACCCTTCCTATAGCATGAGATGTGATATCTCAATGCTTATTCCAAACCTGAGACCCTTCCTATGGCATGAGATGTCATATACAACTCCTTCCCATTCCAATCCTGAGACCCTTCCTATAGCATGAGATGTGATATCTCAATGCTTATACCAAACCTGAGACCCTTCCTATAGCATGAGATGTGATAGCCAACTTCTTCCCATTCCAATCCTGAGACCCTTCCTATAACATGAGATGTGATGTCGCAATGCTTCTAATACCAAACCTGAGATCTTTCCTATAACATGAGATGTGATATCCAACACCTTCCCATTCCAATCCTGAGACCCTTCCTATAGCATGAGATGTGATATCTCAATGCTTATACCAAACGTGAGACCCTTCCTATAGCTCGAGATGTGATATCCAACTCCTTCCCATTCCAATCCTGAGACCCTTCCTATAGCATGAGATGTGATATCTCAATGCTTATACCAAACGTGAGACCCTTCCTATAACATGAGATGTGATATCTTAATGCCTCTAATACCAAACCTGAGATCCTTCCTCTAACATGAAATGTGATATCCAAGTCCTTCCCATTCCAATCCTGGGACCCTTCCTATAACATGAGATGTGATATCCAACTCCTTCCCATTCCAACCTGAGACCCTTCCTATAGCATGAGATGGGATATCCAACTCCTTCCAGATCAAATCCTGATACCCTTCCGATAGCATGAGATGTGATATCCCAATGTTTCTACCAAACCTGAGACCCATACTATGGCATGAGTTGTGATATCAAACCCCTTCCCATTCCAATCCTGAGACCCTTCCTATAGCTTGAGATATCCAACTCCTTCCCATTCCAATTCTGAGACCCTTCCTATACCATGAGACTTGATATCTCAATGCTTCTAATACCAAACCTGAGACCCTTCCTATAGCATGAGATGTGATATCTCAATGCTTCTAATACCAAACCTGAGATCCTTCCGATAACATGAGATGTGATATCCAAATCCTTCCCCTTCCAAACCTGAGACCCTCCCTTTAGCATGAGATGTGATATCCAACTCCTTCCCATTCCCATCCTGAGACCCTTCTGATAGCATGAGATGTGATATCTCAATGCCTCCAATACCAAACCTGAGATCCTACCTCTAACATGAAATGTGATATCCACATCCTTCCCCTTCCAAACCTGAGACCCTCCCTTTAGCATGAGATGTGATATCCAACTCCGTCCCATTCCAATCCTGAGACCCTTCCGATAGCATGAGATGTGATATCTCAATGCCTCTAATACCAAACCTGAGATCCTTCCGATAGCATGAGATGTGATATCTCAATGCTTCTAATACCAAACCTGAGATCCTTCCTATAACATGAGACGTGATATCCAAATCCTTACCCTTCCAAACCTGAGACCCTCCCTTTAGCATGAGATGTGATATCCAACTACTTCCCATTCCAATCCTGAGACCCTTCTGATAGCATGAGATGTGATATCTCAATGCCTCTAATACCAAACCTGAGATCCTACCTCTAACATGAAATGTGATATCCAACTCTTTCCCCTTCCAAACCTGAGAGCCTTCCTATAGCATGAGATGTGATATCCGACTCCTTCCCATTCCAATCCTGAGACCCTTCCGATAGCATGAGATGTGATATCTCAATGCTTCTAATACCAAACCTGAGATCCTTCTTATAACTTGTGATGTGATATCCAAATCCTTCCCCTTCCAAACCTGAGACCCTCCCTTTAGCATGAGATGTGATATCCAACTCCTTCCCATTCCAATCCTGAGACCCTTATGATAGATAGCATGAGATGTGATATCTCAATGCCTCTAATACCAAACCTGAGATACTTCCGATAGCATGAGATGTGATATCTCAATGCTTCTAATACCAAACCTGAGATCCTTCCTATAACATGAGATGTGATATCCAAATCCTTCCCCTTCCAAACCTGAGACCCTCCCTTTAGCATGAGATGTGATATCCAACTCCTTCCCATTCCAATCCTGAGACCCTTCCGATAGCATGAGATGTGATATCTCAATGCTTCTAATACCAAACCTGTGATCCTTCCTATAACAAGAGATGTGATATCCAAATCCTTCCCCTTCCAAACCTGAGACCCTCCCTTTAGCATGAGATGTGATATCTCAATGCCTCTAATACCAAACCTGAGATCCTTCCGATAGCATGAGATGTGATATCTCAATGCTTCTAATACCAAACCTGAGATCCTTCCTATAACATGAGACGTGATATCCAAATCCTTCCCCTTCCAAACCTGAGACCCTCCCTTTAGCATGAGATGTGATATCCAACTCCTTCCCATTCCAATCCTGAGACCCTTCTGATAGCATGAGATGTGATATCTCAATGCCTCTAATACCAAACCTGAGATCCTACCTCTAACATGAAATGTGATATCCAAATCCTTCCCCTTCCAAACCTGAGACCCTCCCTTTAGCATGAGATGTGATATCCAACTCCTTCCCATTCCAATCCTGAGACCCTTATGATAGATAGCATGAGATGTGATATCTCAATGCCTCTAATACCAAACCTGAGATACTTCCGATAGCATGAGATGTGATATCTCAATGCTTCTAATACCAAACCTGAGATCCTTCCTATAACATGAGATGTGATATCCAAATCCTTCCCCTTCCAAACCTGAGACCCTCCCTTTAGCATGAGATGTGATATCCAACTCCTTCCCATTCCAATCCTGAGACCCTTCCGATAGCATGAGATGTGATATCTCAATGCTTCTAATACCAAACCTGTGATCCTTCCTATAACAAGAGATGTGATATCCAAATCCTTCCCCTTCCAAACCTGAGACCCTCCCTTTAGCATGAGATGTGATATCTCAATGCCTCTAATACCAAACCTGAGATCCTTCCGATAGCATGAGATGTGATATCTCAATGCTTCTAATACCAAACCTGAGATCCTTCCTATAACATGAGACGTGATATCCAAATCCTTCCCCTTCCAAACCTGAGACCCTCCCTTTAGCATGAGATGTGATATCCAACTCCTTCCCATTCCAATCCTGAGACCCTTCTGATAGCATGAGATGTGATATCTCAATGCCTCTAATACCAAACCTGAGATCCTACCTCTAACATGAAATGTGATATCCAAATCCTTCCCCTTCCAAACCTGAGACCCTCCCTTTAGCATGAGATGTGATATCCAACTCCTTCCCATTCCCATCCTGAGACCCTTCTGATAGCATGAGATGTGATATCTCAATGCCTCCAATACCAAACCTGAGATCCTACCTCTAACATGAAATGTGATATCCACATCCTTCCCCTTCCAAACCTGAGACCCTCCCTTTAGCATGAGATGTGATATCCAACTCCGTCCCATTCCAATCCTGAGACCCTTCCGATAGCATGAGATGTGATATCTCAATGCCTCTAATACCAAACCTGAGATCCTTCCGATAGCATGAGATGTGATATCTCAATGCTTCTAATACCAAACCTGAGATCCTTCCTATAACATGAGACGTGATATCCAAATCCTTACCCTTCTAAACCTGAGACCCTCCCTTTAGCATGAGATGTGATATCCAACTACTTCCCATTCCAATCCTGAGTCCCTTCTGATAGCATGAGATGTGATATCTCAATGCCTCTAATACCAAACCTGGGATCCTACCTCTAACATGAAATGTGATATCCAACTCTTTCCCCTTCCAAACCTGAGAGCCTTCCTATAGCATGAGATGTGATATCCGACTCCTTCCCATTCCAATCCTGAGACCCTTCCGATAGCATGAGATGTGATATCTCAATGCCTCTAATACCAAACCTGAGATCCTTCTTATAACTTGTGATGTGATATCCAAATCCTTCCCCTTCCAAACCTGAGACCCTCCCTTTAGCATGAGATGTGATATCCAACTCCTTCCCATTCCAATCCTGAGACCCTTATGATAGATAGCATGAGATGTGATATCTCAATGCCTCTAATACCAAACCTGAGATACTTCCGATAGCATGAGATGTGATATCTCAATGCTTCTAATACCAAACCTGAGATCCTTCCTATAACATGAGATGTGATATCCAAATCCTTCCCCTTCCAAACCTGAGACCCTCCCTTTAGCATGAGATGTGATATCCAACTCCTTCCCATTCCAATCCTGAGACCCTTCCGATAGCATGAGATGTGATATCTCAATGCTTCTAATACCAAACCTGTGATCCTTCCTATAACAAGAGATGTGATATCCAAATCCTTCCCCTTCCAAACCTGAGACCCTCCCTTTAGCATGAGATGTGATATCTCAATGCCTCTAATACCAAACCTGAGATCCTTCCGATAGCATGAGATGTGATATCTCAATGCTTCTAATACCAAACCTGAGATCCTTCCTATAACATGAGACGTGATATCCAAATCCTTCCCCTTCCAAACCTGAGACCCTCCCTTTAGCATGAGATGTGATATCCAACTCCTTCCCATTCCAATCCTGAGACCCTTCTGATAGCATGAGATGTGATATCTCAATGCCTCTAATACCAAACCTGAGATCCTACCTCTAACATGAAATGTGATATCCAACTCTTTCCCCTTCCAAACCTGAGAGCCTTCCCATAGCATGAGATGTGATATCCGACTCCTTCCCATTCCAATCCTGAGACCCTTCCGATAGCATGAGATGTGATATCTCAATGCTTCTAATACCAAACCTGAGATCCTTCTTATAACATGTGATGTGATATCCAAATCCTTCCCCTTCCAAACCTGAGACCCTCCCTTTAGCATGAGATGTGATATCCAACTCCTTCCCATTCCAATCCTGAGACCCTTATGATAGATAGCATGAGATGTGATATCTCAATGCCTCTAATACCAAACCTGAGATCCTACCTCTAACATGAAATGTGATATCCAACTCTTTCCCCTTCCAAACCTGAGAGCCTTCCTATAGCATGAGATGTGATATCCGACTCCTTCCCGTTCGAATCCTGAGACCCTTCCGATAGCATGAGATGTGATATCTCAATGCTTCTAATACCAAACCTGTGATCCTTCCTATAACAAGAGATGTGATATCCAAATCCTTCCCCTTCCAAACCTGAGACCCTCCCTTTAGCATGAGATGTGATATCCAACTCCTTCCCATTCCAATCCTGAGACCCTTCCGATAGCATGAGATGTGATATCTCAATGCTTCTAATACCAAACCTGTGATCCTTCCTATAACAAGAGATGTGATATCCAAATCCTTCCCCTTCCAAACCTGAGACCCTCCCTTTAGCATGAGATGTGATATCTCAATGCCTCTAATACCAAACCTGAGATCCTTCCGATAGCATGAGATGTGATATCTCAATGCTTCTAATACCAAACCTGAGATCCTTCCTATAACATGAGACGTGATATCCAAATCCTTCCCCTTCCAAACCTGAGACCCTCCCTTTAGCATGAGATGTGATATCCAACTCCTTCCCATTCCAATCCTGGGACCCTTCTGATAGCATGAGATGTGATATCTCAATGCCTCTAATACCAAACCTGAGATCCTACCTCTAACATGAAATGTGATATCCAACTCCTTCCCCTTCCAAACCTGAGAGCCTTCCTATAGCATGAGATGTGATATCCAAGTCCTTCCCATTCCAATCCTGAGACCCTTCCTATAACATGAGATGTGATATCCAACTCCTTCCAAATCCAATCCTGATACCCTTCCGATAGCATGAGATGTGATATCCCAATGCTTCTACAAAACCTGAGACCCATACATGGCATGAGATGTGATATCAAACTCCTTCCCAATCCAATCCTGAGACACTTCCTATAGCATCAGATGTGATATCTCAATGCTTCTAATACCAAACCTGAGACTCTTCCTATAACATGAGATGGGATATCCAACTCCTTCCCATTCCAATCCTGAGACCCTTCCGATAGCAGAGATGTGATATCTCAATGCTTATACCAAACCTGAGACCCTTCCTATGGCATGAGATGTCATATACAACTCCTTCCCATTCCAATCCTGAGACCCTTCCTATAGCATGAGATGTGATATCTCAATGCTTCTAATACCAAACCTGAGATCCTTCCTATAACATGAGATGTGATATCCAACTCCTTCCCATTCCAATCCTGAGACCCTTCCTATAGCATGAGATGTGACATCTCAATGCTTATACCAAACCTGAGACCCTTCCTATAGCATGAAATGTGATATCCAACTCCTTCCCATTCCAATCCTGAGACCCTTCCTATAGCATGAGATGTGATATCTCAATGCCTCTAATACCAAACCTGAGATCCTTCCTCTAACATGAAATGTGATATCCAACTCCTTCCCTTTCCAAACCTGAGAGCCTACCTATAGCATGAGATGTGATATTCAAGACCTTCCCATTCCAATCCTTAGACCCTTCCTACAGCATGCAATATGATATCTCAATGATTCTAATAACAAACCTGAGACCCGTCCTATAACATGAGATGGGATATCCAACTCCTCCCCATTCCAATCCTGAGACACTTCCGATAGCAGAGATGTGATATCTCAATGCTTATACCAAACCTGAGACCCTTCCTATAGCATGAGATGTAATATCCAACTCCTTCCCATCCCAATCCTGAGACACTTCCGATTGCAGAGATGTGATATCTCAATGCTTATACCAAACCTGAGACTCTTCCTATAACATGAGATGTGATATCCAACTCCTTCCCGTTCCAAACCTGAGACCCTTCCTATAGCATGAGATGTGATATCCAACTCCCTCCCATTCCAATCCTGAGACCCTTCTGATAGCATGAGATGTGATATCTCAATGCTTCTAATACCAAACCGGAGATCCTTCTTATAACATGTGATGTGATATCCAAATCCTTCCCCTTCCAAACCTGAGACCCTCCCTTTAGGATGAGAAGTGATATCCAACTCCTTCCCATTCCAATCCTGAGACCCTTATGATAGCATGAGATGTGATATCTCAATGCCTCTAATACCAAACCTGAGATACTTCCGATAGCATGAGATGTGATATCTCAATGATTCTAATACCAAACCTGAGATCCTTCCTATAACATGCGATGTGATATCCAAATCCTTCCCCTTCCAAACCTGAGACCCTCCCTTTAGCATGAGATGTGATATCCAACTCCTTCCCATTCCAATCCTGAGACCCTTCTGATAGCATGAGATGTGATACCTCAATGCCTCTAATACCAAACCTGAAATCCTACCTCTAACATGAAATGTGATATCCAACTCCTTCCCTTACCAAACCTGAGATCCTTCCTATAACATGCGATGTGATATCCAAATCCTTCCCGTTCCAAACCTGAGACCCTCCCTATAGCATGAGATGTGATATCCAAGTCCGTCCCATTCCAATCCTGAGACCCTTCCTATAGCATGAGATGTGATATCTCAATGCTTATTCCAAACCTGAGACCCTTCCTATGGCATGAGATGTCATATACAACTCCTTCCCATTCCAATCCTGAGACCCTTCCTATAGCATGAGATGTGATATCTCAATGCTTATACCAAACCTGAGACCCTTCCTATAGCATGAGATGTGATAGCCAACTTCTTCCCATTCCAATCCTGAGACCCTTCCTATAACATGAGATGTGATGTCGCAATGCTTCTAATACCAAACCTGAGATCTTTCCTATAACATGAGATGTGATATCCAACACCTTCCCATTCCAATCCTGAGACCCTTCCTATAGCATGAGATGTGATATCTCAATGCTTATACCAAACGTGAGACCCTTCCTATAGCTCGAGATGTGATATCCAACTCCTTCCCATTCCAATCCTGAGACCCTTCCTATAGCATGAGATGTGATATCTCAATGCTTATACCAAACGTGAGACCCTTCCTATAACATGAGATGTGATATCTTAATGCCTCTAATACCAAACCTGAGATCCTTCCTCTAACATGAAATGTGATATCCAAGTCCTTCCCATTCCAATCCTGGGACCCTTCCTATAACATGAGATGTGATATCCAACTCCTTCCCATTCCAACCTGAGACCCTTCCTATAGCATGAGATGGGATATCCAACTCCTTCCAGATCAAATCCTGATACCCTTCTGATAGCATGAGATGTGATATCCCAATGTTTCTACCAAACCTGAGACCCATACTATGGCATGAGTTGTGATATCAAACCCCTTCCCATTCCAATCCTGAGACCCTTCCTATAGCTTGAGATATCCAACTCCTTCCCATTCCAATTCTGAGACCCTTCCTATACCATGAGACTTGATATCTCAATGCTTCTAATACCAAACCTGAGACCCTTCCTATAGCATGAGATGTGATATCTCAATGCTTCTAATACCAAACCTGAGATCCTTCCGATAACATGAGATGTGATATCCAAATCCTTCCCCTTCCAAACCTGAGACCCTCCCTTTAGCATGAGATGTGATATCCAACTCCTTCCCATTCCCATCCTGAGACCCTTCTGATAGCATGAGATGTGATATCTCAATGCCTCCAATACCAAACCTGAGATCCTACCTCTAACATGAAATGTGATATCCACATCCTTCCCCTTCCAAACCTGAGACCCTCCCTTTAGCATGAGATGTGATATCCAACTCCGTCCCATTCCAATCCTGAGACCCTTCCGATAGCATGAGTTGTGATATCTCAATGCTTCTAATACCAAACCTGTGATCCTTCCTATAACAAGAGATGTGATATCCAAATCCTTCCCCTTCCAAACCTGAGACCCTTCTGATAGCATGATATGTGATATCTCAATGCCTCTAATACCAAACCTGAGATCCTACCTCTAACATGAAATGTGATATCCAACTCTTTCCCCTTCCAAACCTGAGAGCCTTCCTATAGCATGAGATGTGATATCCGACTCCTTCCCATTCCAATCCTGAGACCCTTCCGATAGCATGAGATGTGATATCTCAATGCTTCTAATACCAAACCTGAGATCCTTCTTATAACATGTGATGTGATATCCAAATCCTTCCCCTTCCAAACCTGAGACCCTCCCTTTAGCATGAGATGTGATATCCAACTCCTTCCCATTCCAATCCTGAGACCCTTATGATAGATAGCATGAGATGTGATATCTCAATGCCTCTAATACCAAACCTGAGATACTTCCGATAGCATGAGATGTGATATCTCAATGCTTCTAATACCAAACCTGAGATCCTTCCTATAACATGAGATGTGATATCCAAATCCTTCCCCTTCCAAACCTGAGACCCTCCCTTTAGCATGAGATGTGATATCCAACTCCTTCCCATTCCAATCCTGAGACCCTTCCGATAGCATGAGATGTGATATCTCAATGCTTCTAATACCAAACCTGTGATCCTTCCTATAACAAGAGATGTGATATCCAAATCCTTCCCCTTCCAAACCTGAGACCCTCCCTTTAGCATGAGATGTGATATCTCAATGCCTCTAATACCAAACCTGAGATCCTTCCGATAGCATGAGATGTGATATCTCAATGCTTCTAATACCAAACCTGAGATCCTTCCTATAACATGAGACGTGATATCCAAATCCTTCCCCTTATAAACCTGAGACCCTCCCTTTAGCATGAGATGTGATATCCAACTCCTTCCCATTCCAATCCTGGGACCCTTCTGATAGCATGAGATGTGATATCTCAATGCCTCTAATACCAAACCTGAGATCCTACCTCTAACATGAAATGTGATATCCAACTCCTTCCCCTTCCAAACCTGAGAGCCTTCCTATAGCATGAGATGTGATATCCAAGTCCTTCCCATTCCAATCCTGAGACCCTTCCTATAACATGAGATGTGATATCCAACTCCTTCCAAATCCAATCCTGATACCCTTCCGATAGCATGAGATGTGATATCCCAATGCTTCTACAAAACCTGAGACCCATACATGGCATGAGATGTGATATCAAACTCCTTCCCAATCCAATCCTGAGACACTTCCTATAGCATCAGATGTGATATCTCAATGCTTCTAATACCAAACCTGAGACTCTTCCTATAACATGAGATGGGATATCCAACTCCTTCCCATTCCAATCCTGAGACCCTTCCGATAGCAGAGATGTGATATCTCAATGCTTATACCAAACCTGAGACCCTTCCTATGGCATGAGATGTCATATACAACTCCTTCCCATTCCAATCCTGAGACCCTTCCTATAGCATGAGATGTGATATCTCAATGCTTCTAATACCAAACCTGAGATCCTTCCTATAACATGAGATGTGATATCCAACTCCTTCCCATTCCAATCCTGAGACCCTTCCTATAGCATGAGATGTGACATCTCAATGCTTATACCAAACCTGAGACCCTTCCTATAGCATGAAATGTGATATCCAACTCCTTCCCATTCCAATCCTGAGACCCTTCCTATAGCATGAGATGTGATATCTCAATGCCTCTAATACCAAACCTGAGATCCTTCCTCTAACATGAAATGTGATATCCAACTCCTTCCCTTTCCAAACCTGAGAGCCTACCTATAGCATGAGATGTGATATTCAAGACCTTCCCATTCCAATCCTTAGACCCTTCCTACAGCATGCAATATGATATCTCAATGATTCTAATAACAAACCTGAGACCCGTCCTATAACATGAGATGGGATATCCAACTCCTTCCCATTCCAATCCTGAGACACTTCCGATAGCAGAGATGTGATATCTCAATGCTTATACCAAACCTGAGACCCTTCCTATAGCATGAGATGTAATATCCAACTCCTTCCCATTCCAATCCTGAGACCCTTCCTACAGCATGCGATGTGATATCTCAATGCTTCTAATACCAAACCTGAGACCTGTCCTATAACATGAGATGGGATATCCAACTCCTTCCCGTTCCAAACCTGAGACCCTTCCTATAGCATGAGATGTGATATCCAACTCCTTCCCATCCCAATCCTGAGACACTTCCGATTGCAGAGATGTGATATCTCAATGCTTATACCAAACCTGAGACTCTTCCTATAACATGAGATGTGATATCCAACTCCTTCCCGTTCCAAACCTGAGACCCTTCCTATAGCATGAGATGTGATATCCAACTCCCTCCCATTCCAATCCTGAGACCCTTCTGATAGCATGAGATGTGATATCTCAATGCTTCTAATACCAAACCTGAGATCCTTCTTATAACATGTGATGTGATATCCAAATCCTTCCCCTTCCAAACCTGAGACCCTCCCTTTAGCATGAGAAGTGATATCCAACTCCTTCCCATTCCAATCCTGAGACCCTTATGATAGCATGAGATGTGATATCTCAATGCCTCTAATACCAAACCTGAGATACTTCCCATAGCATGAGATGTGATATCTCAATGATTCTAATACCAAACCTGAGATCCTTCCTATAACATGCGATGTGATATCCAAATCCTTCCCCTTCCAAACCTGAGACCCTCCCTTTAGCATGAGATGTGATATCCAACTCCTTCCCATTCCAATCCTGAGACCCTTCTGATAGCATGAGATGTGATACCTCAATGCCTCTAATACCAAACCTGAAATTCTACCTCTAACATGAAATGTGATATCCAACTCCTTCCCTTACCAAACCTGAGATCCTTCCTATAACATGCGATGTGATATCCAAATCCTTCCCGTTCCAAAGCTGAGACCCTCCCTATAGCATGAGATGTGATATCCAAGTCCGTCCCATTCCAATCCTGCGACCCTTCCTATAGCATGAGATGTGATATCTCAATGCTTATTCCAAACCTGAGACCCTTCCTATGGCATGAGATGTCATATACAACTCCTTCCCATTCCAATCCTGAGACCCTTCCTATAGCATGAGATGTGATATCTCAATGCTTATACCAAACCTGAGACCCTTCCTATAGCATGAGATGTGATAGCCAACTTCTTCCCATTCCAATCCTGAGACCCTTCCTATAACATGAGATGTGATGTCGCAATGCTTCTAATACCAAACCTGAGATCTTTCCTATAACATGAGATGTGATATCCAACACCTTCCCATTCCAATCCTGAGACCCTTCCTATAGCATGAGATGTGATATCTCAATGCTTATACCAAACGTGAGACCCTTCCTATAGCTCGAGATGTGATATCCAACTCCTTCCCATTCCAATCCTGAGACCCTTCCTATAGCATGAGATGTGATATCTCAATGCTTATACCAAACGTGAGACCCTTCCTATAACATGAGATGTGATATCTTAATGCCTCTAATACCAAACCTGAGATCCTTCCTCTAACATGAAATGTGATATCCAAGTCCTTCCCATTCCAATCCTGGGACCCTTCCTATAACATGAGATGTGATATCCAACTCCTTCCCATTCCAACCTGAGACCCTTCCTATAGCATGAGATGGGATATCCAACTCCTTCCAGATCAAATCCTGATACCCTTCCGATAGCATGAGATGTGATATCCCAATGTTTCTACCAAACCTGAGACCCATACTATGGCATGAGTTGTGATATCAAACCCCTTCCCATTCCAATCCTGAGACCCTTCCTATAGCTTGAGATATCCAACTCCTTCCCATTCCAATTCTGAGACCCTTCCTATACCATGAGACTTGATATCTCAATGCTTCTAATACCAAACCTGAGACCCTTCCTATAGCATGAGATGTGATATCTCAATGCTTCTAATACCAAACCTGAGATCCTTCCGATAACATGAGATGTGATATCCAAATCCTTCCCCTTCCAAACCTGAGACCCTCCCTTTAGCATGAGATGTGATATCCAACTCCTTCCCATTCCCATCCTGAGACCCTTCTGATAGCATGAGATGTGATATCTCAATGCCTCCAATACCAAACCTGAGATCCTACCTCTAACATGAAATGTGATATCCACATCCTTCCCCTTCCAAACCTGAGACCCTCCCTTTAGCATGAGATGTGATATCCAACTCCGTCCCATTCCAATCCTGAGACCCTTCCGATAGCATGAGTTGTGATATCTCAATGCTTCTAATACCAAACCTGTGATCCTTCCTATAACAAGAGATGTGATATCCAAATCCTTCCCCTTCCAAACCTGAGACCCTTCTGATAGCATGATATGTGATATCTCAATGCCTCTAATACCAAACCTGAGATCCTACCTCTAACATGAAATGTGATATCCAACTCTTTCCCCTTCCAAACCTGAGAGCCTTCCTATAGCATGAGATGTGATATCCGACTCCTTCCCATTCCAATCCTGAGACCCTTCCGATAGCATGAGATGTGATATCTCAATGCTTCTAATACCAAACCTGAGATCCTTCTTATAACATGTGATGTGATATCCAAATCCTTCCCCTTCCAAACCTGAGACCCTCCCTTTAGCATGAGATGTGATATCCAACTCCTTCCCATTCCAATCCTGAGACCCTTATGATAGATAGCATGAGATGTGATATCTCAATGCCTCTAATACCAAACCTGAGATACTTCCGATAGCATGAGATGTGATATCTCAATGCTTCTAATACCAAACCTGAGATCCTTCCTATAACATGAGATGTGATATCCAAATCCTTCCCCTTCCAAACCTGAGACCCTCCCTTTAGCATGAGATGTGATATCCAACTCCTTCCCATTCCAATCCTGAGACCCTTCCGATAGCATGAGATGTGATATCTCAATGCTTCTAATACCAAACCTGTGATCCTTCCTATAACAAGAGATGTGATATCCAAATCCTTCCCCTTCCAAACCTGAGACCCTCCCTTTAGCATGAGATGTGATATCTCAATGCCTCTAATACCAAACCTGAGATCCTTCCGATAGCATGAGATGTGATATCTCAATGCTTCTAATACCAAACCTGAGATCCTTCCTATAACATGAGACGTGATATCCAAATCCTTCCCCTTCCAAACCTGAGACCCTCCCTTTAGCATGAGATGTGATATCCAACTCCTTCCCATTCCAATCCTGAGACCCTTCTGATAGCATGAGATGTGATATCTCAATGCCTCTAATACCAAACCTGAGATCCTACCTCTAACATGAAATGTGATATCCAACTCTTTCCCCTTCCAAACCTGAGAGCCTTCCTATAGCATGAGATGTGATATCCGACTCCTTCCCATTCCAATCCTGAAACCCTTCCGATAGCATGAGATGTGATATCTCAATGCTTCTAATACCAAACCTGAGATCCTTCTTATAACATGTGATGTGATATCCAAATCCTTCCCCTTCCAAACCTGAGACCCTCCCTTTAGCATGAGATGTGATATCCAACTCCTTCCCATTCCAATCCTGAGACCCTTATGATAGATAGCATGAGATGTGATATCTCAATGCCTCTAATACCAAACCTGAGATACTTCCGATAGCATGAGATGTGATATCTCAATGCTTCTAATACCAAACCTGAGATCCTTCCTATAACATGAGATGTGATATCCAAATCCTTCCCCTTCCAAACCTGAGACCCTCCCTTTAGCATGAGATGTGATATCCAACTCCTTCCCATTCCAATCCTGAGACCCTTCCGATAGCATGAGATGTGATATCTCAATGCTTCTAATACCAAACCTGAGATCCTTCTTATAACATGTGATGTGATATCCAAATCCTTCCCCTTCCAAACCTGAGACCCTCCCTTTAGCATGAGATGTGATATCCAACTCCTTCCCATTCCAATCCTGAGACCCTTATGATAGATAGCATGAGATGTGATATCTCAATGCCTCTAATACCAAACCTGAGATACTTCCGATAGCATGAGATGTGATATCTCAATGCTTCTAATACCAAACCTGAGATCCTACCTCTAACATGAAATGTGATATCCAACTCCTTCCCTTTCCAAACGTGAGACCCTCCCTATAGCATGAGATGTGATATCCAAGTCCTTCCCATTCCAATCCTGAGACCCTTCCTATAGCATGAGATGTGATATCTCAATGCTTCTAATACCAAACCTGAGACCCTTCCTATAACATAATATGGGATATCCAACTCCTTCCCATTCCAATCCTGAGACCCTTCCGATAGCAGAGATGTGATATCTCAATGCTTATACCAAACCTGAGACCCTTCCTGTGGCATGAGATGTGTTGGGTATTTTGTGGATATTTGGGGCTTTGCGGTATTTTCTTACCGCCAAAATACCTTTAGCAATAATCACTCTCTGTATTCATATTGGGTCACACATGACAATAATACATTGCATTATTTCAGAATTCAGACCTATTTAGATGATGTGCGCGGTAGTTTGCGTGGTTGGTTGGTATAGTGGTTGGTTTATTTGTGGCCCCAATATCCAACATCCCTTGTTTTTTATCTAGATTGTTCTTGATCACTAGAGAGACCTCAGGCCTACATTTTAGGGATACCACATTTTCAGTGTTAGTGTTGTGTGCCACCATGGGCTATTGTGCTATTTTTGTGGTAATTTCCACTACCTTATATACGGTAGGGAACTATGTCCAGGGAGTCTCTCTTCCCGTTGACTCATGTACCTCCAACAGGCTATGCTACAAACAGTCACTCACAACTGTCCATACTGAATAGAATCATGCACACATCTGTTTTAAAATGACAATTGCACTGTTTAAAAATCTACCCACGTTTAAACCTTTTCCCATGCAAAATGAAAGAAAGAAATAATACACACTAGCTATCTGTTTTCAAATGTTTTTGTATTATAGCAATTTCTTTTAAACACAGTTTAACTTTTTTTACAGAAATAAATGAAATGGTACAACATTATTTGTGATAAAATGAACAGAGAGCTGCGAGAATATATTCAATTGGTAACATTAAATATGCTGATAAGAGACTGAGACTCCCTTTAATACACTGACTGAACAGTTTCGCACACTTTCGCACAGCTCCCACTCGCTTCTGTAATTACCTTATCTGTTCAGCATGAGTTTTCTTCGGCTATTCTCTTTCTGAATTTGGCTCCCTTGAAAATCAACCCAGTGAGAACAAGCGTCTGCCGTTCTCAAACCGGGGTTATTGCCTGGAACTCTCAGCTTTTGCAGCAGGAATGCCTCAGCCAGGAAACAGATCCTTCTCCCAGCTCTGCAAGATCTCGATTGTTCTCCCTCCCCTCAAGCTTCTCCAGCAAAGTTCTAATCACAGCCTCTAGCATGATACTTGCTATGACGCTGCTCCAATCAGAATCAATCATGTCATCTCCTCCCTCACTACACAATGGCTCACTTCTACAGTAAAAATTGTAACAAACTGATTTCCTGTTCCTTCGAGCTCTTTGCTTCCTGTAGTTATGTGGACAGAGCAGCAGAGAAAAAAATGAATGTGCGTTTAAAAGTTCACTTTCAGAGTAGGCCTAATTCTGCAGTGGAGACACATTTTTATTAGTGGGTTATGTTAAATGAAGTTTTATTAGTCAGGTTAGTTATTAATAAGGTTAGTTATTAATTTTCAAATGTGTCTCTTGCAACATAGGCATTTCAGGTGAAAAATAGTGTGCATTTTGAATGTGCACATGTGTGCTTTTAACTGTAAAAATAGATTTGCATCTTATATGTAAAAATCGTTTTTGACTGAATAGCCTGTCTTTACTTATATGTCCATGTCACTCTGGCAACACATATAGCAATGCACCACACCCATGTGGTGGTGCTGCATCAAAAAAAAAATGCTACCTGTGCAGTAGTGCTGTACTCTGTGCTATAACACGCCAAATATCCTTACAGATGTCATATACAACTCCTTCCCATTCCAATCCTGAGACCCTTCCTATAGCATGAGATGTGATATCTCAATGCTTATACCAAACCTGAGACCCTTCCTATAGCATGAGATGTGATATCCAACTCCTTCTCATTCCAATCCTGAGACCCTTCCTATAACATGAGATGTGATGTCTCAATGCTTCTAATACCAAACCTGAGATCCTTCCTATGGCATGAGATGTCATATAAAAATCCTTCCCATTCCAATCCTGAGACCCTTCCTATAGCATGAGATGTGATATCGAACTCCTTCCCATTCCAATCCTGAGACCCTTCCTATAGCATGAGTTTTGATATCTCAATGCTTCTAATACCAAACCTGAGATCCTTCCTATAACATGAGATGTGATATCCAACTCCTTCCAATTCCAATCCTGAGACACTTCCTATAGCATGAGAAGTGATATCTCCATGCTTATACCAAACCTGAGACCCTTCCTATAGCATGAGATGTGATATCCAAATCCTTCCCATTCCAATCCTGAGACCCTTCCTATAGCATGAGATGTGATATCTCAATGCTTATACCAAACCTGAGAGCCTACCTATAGCAGGAGATGTGATATCCAAGTCCATCCCATTCCAATCCTTAGACCCTTCCTACAGCATGCGATGTGATATCTCAATGATTCTAATACCAAACCAGAGACCCGTCCTATAACATGAGATGGGATATCCAACTCCTTCCCATTCCAATCCTGAGCCACTTCCGATAGCAGAGATGTGATATCTCAATGCTTATACCAAACCTGAGACCCTTCCTATAACATGAGATGTGATATCCAACTCCTTCCCGTTCCAAACCTGAGACCCTTCCTATAGCATATGTGATATCCAACTCCTTCCCATTCCAAACATGAGACCCTTCCTATAGCAAGAATGTAATATCCAACTCCTACCCATTCCAATCCTGAGACCATTCCTATAGCATGAGATGTGATATCTCAATGCTTCTAATACCAAACCTGAGATACTTCCTATGACATGAGATGTGATATCCAATTCCTTCCCATTCCAAACCTGAGATCCTTCCTACAGCATGCGATGTGATATCTCAATGCTTCTAATACCAAACCTGAGACCCGTCCTATAACATGAGATGGGATATCCAACTCCTTCCCGTTCCAAACCTGATACCCTTCCTATAGCATGAGATGTGATATCCAACTCCTTCCCATCCCAATCCTGAGACACCTCCGATAGCAGAGATGTGATATCTCAATGCTTATACCAAACCTGAGACTCTTCCTATAACATGACATGTGATATCCAACTCCTTCCCGTTCCAAACCTGAGACCCTTCCTATAGCATGAGATGTGATATCCAACTCCTTCCCATTCCAATCCTGAGACCCTTCCGATAGCATGAGATGTGATATCTCAATGCTTCTAATACCAAACCTGTGATCCTTCCTATAACATAAGATGTGATATCCAAATCCTTCCCCTTCCAAACCTGAGACCCTCCCTTTAGCATGAGATGTGATATCCAACTCCTTCCCATTCCAATCCTGAGACCCTTCCTACAGCATGAGATGTGATATCTCAATGCTTCTAATACCAAACCTGAGACCCTTCCTATAACATGAGATGGGAATATCCAACTCCTTCCCATTCCAATCCTGAGACCCGTCCGATAGCAGAGATGTGATATCTCAATGCTTATACCAAACCTGAGATCCTTCCTATAACATGAGATGTGATATCCAACTCCTTCCCATTCCAATCCTGAGACCCTTCCTATAGCATGAGATGTGATATCTCACTGCTTATACCAAACCTGAGACCCTTCCTATAGCATGAGATGTGATATCCAACTCCTTCCCATTCCAATCCTGAGACCCTTCCTATAGCATGAGATGTGATATCTCAAGGCTTCTAATATCAAACTTGAGACCCTCCCTATAGCATGAGATGTGATATCCAAGTCCTTCCCATTCCAATCCTGAGACACTTCCTATAGCATGCGATGTGATATCTCAATGCTTCTAATACCAAACCTGAGACTCTTCCTATAACATGAGATGGGATATCCAACTCCTTCCCATTCCAATCCTGAGACCCTTCCGATAGCAGAGATGTGATATCTCAATGCTTATACCAAACCTGAGACCCTTCCTACGGCATGAGATGTCATATACAACTCCTTTCCATTCCAATCCTGAGACCCTTCCTATAGCATGAGATGTGATATCCAACTCCTTCCCATTCCAATCCTGAGACCCTTCCTATAGCATGAGATGTGATGTCTCAATGCTTCTAATACCAAACCTGAGATCCTTCCTATAACATGAGATGTGATATCCAACTCCTTCCATTCCAATCCTGAGACCCTTCCTATAGCATGAGATGTGATAACTCAATGCTTATACCAAACCTGAGACCTTCCTATAGCATGAGATGTGATACCCAACTCCGTCCCATTCCAATCCTGAGACCCTTCCTATAGCATGAGATGTGATATCTCAATGCCTCTAATACCAAACCTGAGATCCTTCCTCTAACATGAAATGTGATATCCAACTCCTTCCCTTTCCAAACCTGAGAGCCTATCTATAGCATGAGATGTGATATCCAAGTCCTTCCCATTCCAATCCTTAGACCCTTCCCACAGCATGCAATATGATATCTCAATGATTCTAATAACAAACCTGAGACCCGTCCTATAACATGAGATGGGATATCCAACTCCTTCCCATTCCAATCCTGAGACACTTCCGATAGCAGAGATGTGATATCTCAATGCTTATACCAAACCTGATACCCTTCCTATAACATGAGATGTGATATCCAACTCCTTCCCATTCCAAACCTGAGACCCTTACTTTAGCATGAGATGTGACATCCAGCTCCTTCCCATTCCAATCCTGAGACACTTCCGATAGCATGAGATGTGATAACTCAATGCTTCTAATATCAAAACTGAGACCCTCCCTATAGAATGAGATGTGATATCTCAATGCTTCTACAAAACCTGAGACCCTTCCTTTAGCATGAGATGTGATATCCAACTCCTTCCCATTCCAATCCTGAGACCCTTCCTATAGCATGTGATGTGATATCTCAATACTTCTAATACCAAACCTGAGATCCTTCCGATAACATGAGATGTGATATCCAAATCCTTCCCCTTCCAAACCTGAGACCCTCCCTTTAGCATGAGATGTGATATCCAACTCCTTCCCATACCAATCCTGAGACCCTTCTGATAGCATGAGATGTGATATCTCAATGCTTCTAATACCAAACCTGAGATCCTTCCGATAGCATGAGATGTGATATCTCAATGCTTCTAATACCAAACCTGAGATCCTTCCTATAACATGAGATGTGATATCCAAATCCTTCCCCTTCCAAACCTGAGACCCTCCCTTTAGCATGAGATGTGATATCCAACTCCTTCCCATTCCAATCCTGAGACCCTTCTGATAGGATGAGATGTGATATCTCAATGCCTCTAATACCAAACCTGAGACCCTTCCTTTAGCATGAGATGTGATATCCAACTCCTTCCCATTCCAACCTGAGACCCTTCCTATAGCATGAGATGGGATATCCAACTCCTTCCAAATCCAATCCTGATACCCTTCCGATAGCATGAGATGTGATATCCCAATGCTTCTACCAAACCTGAGACCCATACTATGGCATGAGATGTGATATCAAACTCCTTCCCATTCCAATCCTGAGACCCTTCCTATAGCTTGAGATGTGATATCCAACTCCTTCCCATTCCAATTCTGAGACCCTTCCTATACCATGAGACTTGATATCTCAATGCTTCTAATACCAAACCTGAGACCCGTCCTATAACATGAGATGTGATATCCAAATCCTTCCCCTTCCAAACCTTAGACCCTTCCTTTATCATGAGATGTGATATCCAACTCCTTCCCATTCCAATCCTGAGACCCTTCCGATATCATGAGATGTGATATCTCAATGCTTCTAATATCAAACTTGAGACCCTCCCTATAGTATGAGATGTGATATCCAAGTCCTTCCCATTCCAATCCTGAGACCCTTCCTATAGCATGAGATGTGATATCTCAATGCTTCTAATACCAAACCTGAGACCCTTCCTGTAACATGAGATGGGAATATCCAACTCCTTCCCATTCCAATCCTGAGACCCTTCCGATAGCAGAGATGTGATATCTCAATGCTTATACCAAACCTGAGATCCTTCCTATAACATGAGATGTGATATCCATCTCCTTCCCATTCCAATCTTGAGACACTTCCTATAGCATGAGATGTGATATCTCACTGCTTATACCAAACCTGAGACCCTTCCTATAGCATGAGATGTGATATCCAACTCCTTCCCATTCCAATCCTGAGACCCTTCCTATAGCATGAGATGTGATATCTCAATTCTTCTAATACAAACTTGAGACCCTCCCTATAGCATGAGATGGGATATCCAACTCCTTCCCATTCCAATCCTGAGACCCTTCCGATAGCAGAGATGTGATATCTCAATGCTTATACCAAACCTGAGACCCTTCCTACGGCATGAGATGTCATATACAACTCCTTCCCATTTCAATCCTGAGACCCTTCCTATAGCATGAGATGTGATATCTCAATGCTTATACCAAACCTGAGACCCTTCCTATAGCATGAGATGTGATATCCAACTCCTTCCCATTCCAATCCTGAGACCCTTCCTATAGCATGAGATGTGATGTCTCAATGCTTCTAATACCAAACCTGAGATCCTTCCTATAACATGAGATGTGATATCCATCTCCTTCCATTCCAATCCTGAGACCCTTCCTATAGCATGAGATGTGATATCTCAATGCTTATACTAAACCTGAGACCCTTCCTATAGCATGAGATGTGATATCCAAGTCCTTCCCATTCCAATCCTTAGACCCTTCCTACAGCATGCAATATGATATCTCAATGATTCTAATAACAATCCTGAGACCCGTCCTATAACATGAGATGGGATATCCAACTCCTTCCCATTCCAATCCTGAGACACTTCCGATAGCAGAGATGTGATATCTCAATGCTTATACCAAACCTGATACCCTTCCTATAACATGAGATGTGATATCCAACTCCTTCCCATTCCAAACCTGAGACCCTTACTTTAGCATGAGATGTGACATCCAGCTCCTTCCCATTCCAATCCTGAGACACTTCCGATAGCATGAGATGTGATAACTCAATGCTTCTAATATCAAAACTGAGACCCTCCCTATAGAATGAGATGTGATATCTCAATGCTTCTACAAAACCTGAGACCCTTCCTTTAGCATGAGATGTGATATCCAACTCCTTCCCATTCCAATCCTGAGACCCTTCCTATAGCATGAGATGTGATATCTCAATACTTCTAATACCAAACCTGAGATCCTTCCGATAACATGAGATGTGATATCCAAATCCTTCCCCTTCCAAACCTGAGACCCTCCCTTTAGCATGAGATGTGATATCCAACTCCTTCCCATACCAATCCTGAGACCCTTCTGATAGCATGAGATGTGATATCTCAATGCTTCTAATACCAAACCTGAGATCCTTCCGATAGCATGAGATGTGATATCTCAATGCTTCTAATACCAAACCTGAGATCCTTCCTATAACATGAGATGTGATATCCAAATCCTTCCCCTTCCAAACCTGAGACCCTCCCTTTAGCATGAGATGTGATATCCAACTCCTTCCCATTCCAATCCTGAGACCCTTCTGATAGGATGAGATGTGATATCTCAATGCCTCTAATACCAAACCTGAGACCCTTCCTTTAGCATGAGATGTGATATCCAACTCCTTCCCATTCCAACCTGAGACCCTTCCTATAGCATGAGATGGGATATCCAACTCCTTCCAAATCCAATCCTGATACCCTTCCGATAGCATGAGATGTGATATCCCAATGCTTCTACCAAACCTGAGACCCATACTATGGCATGAGATGTGATATCAAACTCCTTCCCATTCCAATCCTGAGACCCTTCCTATAGCTTGAGATGTGATATCCAACTCCTTCCCATTCCAATTCTGAGACCCTTCCTATACCATGAGACTTGATATCTCAATGCTTCTAATACCAAACCTGAGACCCGTCCTATAACATGAGATGTGATATCCAAATCCTTCCCCTTCCAAACCTTAGACCCTTCCTTTATCATGAGATGTGATATCCAACTCCTTCCCATTCCAATCCTGAGACCCTTCCGATATCATGAGATGTGATATCTCAATGCTTCTAATATCAAACTTGAGACCCTCCCTATAGTATGAGATGTGATATCCAAGTCCTTCCCATTCCAATCCTGAGACCCTTCCTATAGCATGAGATGTGATATCTCAATGCTTCTAATACCAAACCTGAGACCCTTCCTGTAACATGAGATGGGAATATCCAACTCCTTCCCATTCCAATCCTGAGACCCTTCCGATAGCAGAGATGTGATATCTCAATGCTTATACCAAACCTGAGATCCTTCCTATAACATGAGATGTGATATCCATCTCCTTCCCATTCCAATCTTGAGACACTTCCTATAGCATGAGATGTGATATCTCACTGCTTATACCAAACCTGAGACCCTTCCTATAGCATGAGATGTGATATCCAACTCCTTCCCATTCCAATCCTGAGACCCTTCCTATAGCATGAGATGTGATATCTCAATTCTTCTAATACAAACTTGAGACCCTCCCTATAGCATGAGATGGGATATCCAACTCCTTCCCATTCCAATCCTGAGACCCTTCCGATAGCAGAGATGTGATATCTCAATGCTTATACCAAACCTGAGACCCTTCCTACGGCATGAGATGTCATATACAACTCCTTCCCATTTCAATCCTGAGACCCTTCCTATAGCATGAGATGTGATATCTCAATGCTTATACCAAACCTGAGACCCTTCCTATAGCATGAGATGTGATATCCAACTCCTTCCCATTCCAATCCTGAGACCCTTCCTATAGCATGAGATGTGATGTCTCAATGCTTCTAATACCAAACCTTAGATCCTTCCTATAACATGAGATGTGATATCCATCTCCTTCCATTCCAATCCTGAGACCCTTCCTATAGCATGAGATGTGATATCTCAATGCTTATACTAAACCTGAGACCCTTCCTATAGCATGAGATGTGATATCCAAGTCCTTCCCATTCCAATCCTTAGACCCTTCCTACAGCATGCAATATGATATCTCAATGATTCTTATAACAATCCTGAGACCCGTCCTATAACATGAGATGGGATATCCAACTCCTTCCCATTCCAATCCTGAGACACTTCCGATAGCAGAGATGTGATATCTCAATGCTTATACCAAACCTGAGACCCTTCCTATAACATGAGATCGGATATCCAACTCCTTCCCGTTCCAAACCTGAGACCCTTCCTTTAGCATGAGATGTGATATCCAGCTCCTTCCCATTCCAATCCTGAGACACTTCCGATAGCATGAGATGTGATATCTCAATGCTTCTAATATCAAAACTGAGACCCTCCCTATAGCATGATATGTGATATCTAAGTCCTTCCCATTCCAATCCTGAGACCCTTCCTATAGCATGAGATGTGATATCTCAATGCTTCTACCAAACCTGAGACCCTTCCTTTAGCATGAAATGGGATATCCAACTCCTTCCCATTCCAATCCTGAGACCCTTCCTATAGCATGAGATGTGATATCTCAATACTTCTAATACCAAACCTGAGATCCTTCCGATAACATGAGATGTGATATCCAAATCCTTCCCCTTCCAAACCTGAGACCCTCCCTTTAGCATGAGATGTGATATCCAACTCCTTCCCATTCCAATCCTGAGACCCTCCTGATAGCATGAGATGTGATATCTCAATGCTTCTAATACCAAACCTGAGATCCTTCCGATAGCATGAGATGTGATATCTCAATGCTTCTAATACCAAACCTGAGATCCTTCCTATAACATGAGATGTGATATCCAAATCCTTCCCCTTCCAAACCTGAGACCCTCCCTTTAGCATGAGATGTGATATCCAACTCCTTCCCCTTCCAATCCTGAGACCCTTCTGATAGCATGAGATGTGATATCTCAATGCCTCTAATACCAAACCTGAGATCCTACTTCTAACATGAAATGTGATATCCAACTCTTTCCCCTTCCAAACCTCAGAGCCTTCCTATAACATGAGATGTGATATCCAACTCCTTCCCATTCCAACCTGAGACCCTTCCTATAGCATGAGATGTGATATCTCAATGCCTCTAATACCAAACCTGAGATCCTTCCTCTAACATGAAATGTGATATCCAACTCCTTCCCTTTCCAAACCTGAGAGCCTATCTATAGCATGAGATGTGATATCCAAGTCCTTCCCATTCCAATCCTTAGACCCTTCCTACAGCATGAAATATGATATCTCAATGATTCTAATAACAAACCTGAGACCCGTCCTATAACATGAGATAGGATATCCAACTCCTTCCCATTCCAATCCTGAGACACTTCCGATAGCAGAGATGTGATATCTCAATGCTTATCCCAAACCTGAGACCCTTCCTATAACATGAGATGTGATATCCAACTCCTTCCCGTTCCAAACCTGAGACCCTTCCTTTAGCATGAGATGTGATATCCAGCTCCTTCCCATTCCAATCCTGAGACACTTCCGATAGCATGAGATCTGATATCTCAATGCTTCTAATATCAAAACTGAGACCCTCCCTATAGCATGATATGTGATATCTAAGTCCTTCCCATTCCAATCCTGAGACCCTTCCTATAGCATGAGATGTGATATCTCAATGCTTCTACCAAACCTGAGACCCTTCCTTTAGCATGAGATGTGATATCCAACTCCTTCCCATTCCAATCCTGAGACCCTCCCTTTAGCATGAGATGTGATATCCAACTGCTTCCCATTCCAATCCTGAGACCCTTCTGATAGCATGAGATGTGATATCTCAATGCTTCTAATACCAAACCTGAGACCCTTCCTACAGCATGCGATGGGATATCTCAATGCTTCTAATATCAAACCTGAGACCCGTCCTATAGCATGGGATGTGATATCTCAATACTTCTAATACCAAACCTGAGATCCTTCCGATAACATGAGATGTGATATCCAAATCCTTCCCCTTCCAAATCTGAGACCCTCCCTTTAGCATGAGATGTGATATCCAACTGCTTCCCATTCCAATCCTGAGACCCTTCTGATAGCATGAGATGTGATATCTCAATGCTTCTAATACCAAACCTGAGACCCTTCCTACAGCATGCGATGGGATATCTCAATGCTTCTAATATCAAACCTGAGACCCGTCCTATAACATGAGATGGGATATCCAACTCCTTCCCGTTCCAAACCTGATACCCTTCCTATAGCATGAGATGTGATATCCAATTCCTTCCCATCCCAATCCTGAGACACCTCCGATAGCAGAGATGTGATATCTCAATGCTTATACCAAACCTGAGACTCTTCCTATAACATGAGATGTGATATCCAACTCCTTCCCGTTCCAAACCTGAGACCCTTCCTATAGCATGAGATGTGATATCCAACTCCTTCCCATTCCAATCCTGAGACCCTTCCGATAGCATGAGATGTGATATCTCAATGCTTCTAATACCAAACCTGTGATCCTTCCTATAACAAGAGATGTGATATCCAAATCCTTTCCCTTCCAAACCCGAGACCCTCCCTTTAGCATGAGATGTGATATCTCAATGCCTCCAATACCAAACCTGAGATCCTTCCGATAGCATGAGATGTGATATCTCAATGCTTCAAATACCAAACCTGAGATCCTTCCTATAACATGAGATGTGATATCCAAATCCTTCCCCTTCCATTCCTGAGACCCTCCCTTTAGCATGAGATGTGATATCCAACTCCTTCCCATTCCAATCCTGAGACCCTTCTGATAGCATGAGATGTGATATCTCAATGCCTCTAATAACAAACCTGAGATCCTACCTCTAACATGAAATGTGATATCCAACTCCTTCCCTTTCCAAACGTGAGACCCTCCCTATAGCATGAGATGTGATATCCACGTCCTTCCCATTCCAATCCTGAGACCCTTCCTATAGCATGAGATGTGATATCTCAATGCTTCTAATACCAAACCTGAGACCCTTCCTATAACATAAGATGGGATATCCAACTCCTTCCCATTGCAATCCTGAGACCCTTCCGATAGCAGAGATGTGATATCTCAATGCTTATACCAAACCTGAGACCCTTCCTGTGGCATGAGATGTCATATACAACTCCTTCCCATTCCAATCCTGAGACCCTTCCTATAGCATGAGATGTGATATCTCAATGCTTATACCAAACCTGAGACCCTTCCTATAGCATGAGATGTGATATCCAACTCCTTCCCATTCCAATCCTGAGACCCTTCCTATAACATGAGATGTGATGTCTCAATGCTTCTAATACCAAAACTGAGATCCTTCCTATGGCATGAGATGTCATATAAAACTCCTTCCCATTCCAATCCTGAGACCCTTCCTATAGCATGAGATGTGATATCGAACTCCTTCCCATTCCAATCCTGAGATCCTTCCGATAGCATGAGATGTGATATCTCAATGCTTCTAATACCAAACCTGAGATCATTCCTATAACACGAGATGTAATATCCAAATCCTTCCCCTTCCAAACCTGAGACCCTCCCTTTAGCATGAGATGTGATATCCAACTCCTTCCCATTCCAATCCTGAGACCCTTCCTATAGCATGAGATGTGATGTCTCAATGCTTCTAATACCAAACCTGAGATCCTTCCTATAACATGAGATGTGATATCCAACTCCTTCCCATTCCAATCCTGAGACACTTCCTATAGCATGAGAAGTGATATCTCCATGCTTATACCAAACCTGAGACCCTTCCTATAGCATGAGATGTAATATCCAAATCCTTCCCATTCCAATCCCTAGACCCTTCCTATAGCATGAGATGTGATATCTCAATGCTTATACCAAACCTGAGAGCCTACCTATAGCATGAGATGTGATATCCAAGTCCTTCCCATTCCAATCCTTAGACCCTTCCTACAGCATGCAATATGATATCTCAATGATTCTAATAACAATCCTGAGACCCGTCCTATAACATGAGATGGGATATCCAACTCCTTCCCATTCCAATCCTGAGACACTTCCGATAGCAGAGATGTGATATCTCAATGCTTATACCAAACCTGAGACCCTTCCTATAACATGAGATCGGATATCCAACTCCTTCCCGTTCCAAACCTGAGACCCTTCCTTTAGCATGAGATGTGATATCCAGCTCCTTCCCATTCCAATCCTGAGACACTTCCGATAGCATGAGATGTGATATCTCAATGCTTCTAATATCAAAACTGAGACCCTCCCTATAGCATGATATGTGATATCTAAGTCCTTCCCATTCCAATCCTGAGACCCTTCCTATAGCATGAGATGTGATATCTCAATGCTTCTACCAAACCTGAGACCCTTCCTTTAGCATGAAATGGGATATCCAACTCCTTCCCATTCCAATCCTGAGACCCTTCCTATAGCATGAGATGTGATATCTCAATACTTCTAATACCAAACCTGAGATCCTTCCGATAACATGAGATGTGATATCCAAATCCTTCCCCTTCCAAACCTGAGACCCTCCCTTTAGCATGAGATGTGATATCCAACTCCTTCCCATTCCAATCCTGAGACCCTTCTGATAGCATGAGATGTGATATCTCAATGCTTCTAATACCAAACCTGAGATCCTTCCGATAGCATGAGATGTGATATCTCAATGCTTCTAATACCAAACCTGAGATCCTTCCTATAACATGAGATGTGATATCCAAATCCTTCCCCTTCCAAACCTGAGACCCTCCCTTTAGCATGAGATGTGATATCCAACTCCTTCCCCTTCCAATCCTGAGACCCTTCTGATAGCATGAGATGTGATATCTCAATGCCTCTAATACCAAACCTGAGATCCTACTTCTAACATGAAATGTGATATCCAACTCTTTCCTCTTCCAAACCTCAGAGCCTTCCTATAACATGAGATGTGATATCCAACTCCTTCCCATTCCAACCTGAGACCCTTCCTATAGCATGAGATGTGATATCTCAATGCCTCTAATACCAAACCTGAGATCCTTCCTCTAACATGAAATGTGATATCCAACTCCTTCCCTTTCCAAACCTGAGAGCCTATCTATAGCATGAGATGTGATATCCAAGTCCTTCCTATTCCAATCCTTAGACCCTTCCTACAGCATGCAATATGATATCTCAATGATTCTAATAACAAACCTGAGACCCGTCCTATAACATGAGATAGGATATCCAACTCCTTCCCATTCCAATCCTGAGACACTTCCGATAGCAGAGATGTGATATCTCAATGCTTATCCCAAACCTGAGACCCTTCCTATAACATGAGATGTGATATCCAACTCCTTCCCGTTCCAAACCTGAGACCCTTCCTTTAGCATGAGATGTGATATCCAGCTCCTTCCCATTCTAATCCTGAGACACTTCCGATAGCATGAGATCTGATATCTCAATGCTTCTAATATCAAAACTGAGACCCTCCCTATAGCATGATATGTGATATCTAAGTCCTTCCCATTCCAATCCTGAGACCCTTCCTATAGCATGAGATGTGATATCTCAATGCTTCTACCAAACCTGAGACCCTTCCTTTAGCATGAGATGTGATATCCAACTCCTTCCCATTCCAATCCCGAGACCCTCCCTTTAGCATGAGATGTGATATCCAACTGCTTCCCATTCCAATCCTGAGACCCTTCTGATAGCATGAGATGTGATATCTCAATGCTTCTAATACCAAACCTGAGACCCTTCCTACAGCATGCGATGGGATATCTCAATGCTTCTAATATCAAACCTGAGACCCGTCCTATAGCATGGGATGTGATATCTCAATACTTCTAATACCAAACCTGAGATCCTTCCGATAACATGAGATGTGATATCCAAATCCTTCCCCTTCCAAATCTGAGACCCTCCCTTTAGCATGAGATGTGATATCCAACTGCTTCCCATTCCAATCCTGAGACCCTTCTGATAGCATGAGATGTGATATCTCAATGCTTCTAATACCAAACCTGAGACCCTTCCTACAGCATGCGATGGGATATCTCAATGCTTCTAATATCAAACCTGAGACCCGTCCTATAACATGAGATGGGATATCCAACTCCTTCCCGTTCCAAACCTGATACCCTTCCTATAGCATGAGATGTGATATCCAATTCCTTCCCATCCCAATCCTGAGACACCTCCGATAGCAGAGATGTGATATCTCAATGCTTATACCAAACCTGAGACTCTTCCTATAACATGAGATGTGATATCCAACTCCTTCCCGTTCCAAACCTGAGACCCTTCCTATAGCATGAGATGTGATATCCAACTCCTTCCCATTCCAATCCTGAGACCCTTCCGATAGCATGAGATGTGATATCTCAATGCTTCTAATACCAAACCTGTGATCCTTCCTATAACAAGAGATGTGATATCCAAATCCTTTCCCTTCCAAACCCGAGACCCTCCCTTTAGCATGAGATGTGAAATCTCAATGCCTCTAATACCAAACCTGAGATCCTTCCGATAGCATGAGATGTGATATCTCAATGCTTCTAATACCAAACCTGAGATCCTTCCTATAACATGAGATGTGATATCCAAATCCTTCCCCTTCCATTCCTGAGACCCTCCCTTTAGCATGAGATGTGATATCCAACTCCTTCCCATTCCAATCCTGAGACCCTTCTGATAGCATGAGATGTGATATCTCAAATCTACCGTTAGGGCTTCGTATAGAGAGCAATCTTTTGGCTTTCCGGAAACTCCTAAAGACAGAACTTTTTATATAACTTACATCATGGTTGTCCTCACCGACCTTTCTGCTTGTGATGGAGCGCTTGGAGTCCTTAGGGCTTGTAGCGCTGTAGAAATTCAATAACATAACAACATAACATAACAATGCCTCTAATAACAAACCTGAGATCCTACCTCTAACATGAAATGTGATATCCAACTCCTTCCCTTTCCAAAAGTGAGACGCTCCCTATAGCATGAGATGTGATATCCACGTCCTTCCCATTCCAATCCTGAGACCCTTCCTATAGCATGAGATGTGATATCTCAATGCTTCTAATACCAAACCTGAGACCCTTCCTATAACATAAGATGGGATATCCAACTCCTTCCCATTGCAATCCTGAGACCCTTCCGATAGCAGAGATGTGATATCTCAATGCTTATACCAAACCTGAGACCCTTCCTGTGGCATGAGATGTCATATACAACTCCTTCCCATTCCAATCCTGAGACCCTTCCTATAGAATGAGATGTGATATCTCAATGCTTATACCAAACCTGAGACCCTTCCTATAGCATGAGATGTGATATCCAACTCCTTCCCATTCCAATCCTGAGACCCTTCCTATTACATGAGATGTGATGTCTCAATGCTTCTAATACCAAAACTGAGATCCTTCCTATGGCATGAGATGTCATATAAAACTCCTTCCCATTCCAATCCTGAGACCCTTCCTACAGCATGCGATGTGATATCTCAATGATTCTATTACCAAACCAGAGACCCGTCCTATAACATGAGATGGGATATCCAACTCCTTCCCATTCCAATCCTGAGCCACCTCCGATAGCAGAGATGTGCTATCTCAATGCTTATACCAAACCTGAGACCCTTCCTATAACATGAGATGTGATATCCAACTCCTTCCCGTTCCAAACCTGAGACCCTTCCTATAGCATATGTGATATCCAACTCCTTCCCATTCCAAACATGAGACCCTTCCTATAGCAAGAATGTAATATCCAACTCTTACCCATTCCAATCCTGAGACCATTCCTATAGCATGAGATGTGATATCTCAATGCTTCTAATACCAAACCTGAGATACTTCCTATGACATGAGATGTGATATCCAATTCCTTCCCATTCCAAACCTGAGATCCTTCCTACAGCATGCGATGTGATATCTCAATGCTTCTAATACCAAACCTGAGACCCGTCCTATAACATGAGATGGGATATCCAACTCCTTCCCGTTCCATACCTGATACCCTTCCTATAGCATGAGATGTGATATCCAACTCCTTCCCATCCCAATCCTGAGACACCTCCGATAGCAGAGATGTGATATCTCAATGCTTATACCAAACCTTAGACTCTTCCTATAACATGAGATGTGATATCCAACTCCTTCCCGTTCCAAACCTGAGACCCTTCCTATAGCATGAGATGTGATATCCTACTCCTTCCCATTCCAATCCTGAGACCCTTCCGATAGCATGAGATGTGATATCTCAATGCTTCTAATACCAAACCTGTGATCCTTCCTATAACATGAGATGTGATATCCAAATCCTTCCCCTTCCAAACCTGAGACCCTCCCTTTAGCATGAGATGTGATATCCAACTCCTTCCCATTCCAATCCTGAGACCCTTCATACAGCATGAGATGTGATATCTCAATGCTTCTAATACCAAACCTGAGACCCTTCCTATAACATGGGATGGGAATATCCAACTCCTTCCCATTCCAATCCTGAGACCCTTCCGATAGCAGAGATGTGATATCTCAATGCTTATACCAAACCTGATATCCTTCCTATAACATGAGATGTGATATCCAACTCCTTCCCATTCCAATCCTGAGACCCTTCCTATAGCATGAGATGTGATATCTCACTGCTTATACCAAACGTGAGACCCTTCCTATAGCATGAGATGTGATATCCAACTCCTTCCCATTCCAATCCTGAGACCCTTCCGATAGCATGAGATGTGATAGCTCAATGCTTCTAATACCAAACCTGAGATCCTTCTTATAACACGCGAAGTGATATCCAAATCCTTCCCCTTCCAAACCTGAGACCCTCCCTTTAGGATGAGATGTGATATCCAACTCCTTCCCATTCCAATCCTGAGACCCTTCTGATAGCATGAGATGTGATACCTCAATGCCTCTAATACCAAACCTGAGATCCTACCTCTAACATGCGATGTGATATCCAAATCCTTCCCCTTCCAAACCTGAGACCCTCCCTATAGCATGAGATGTGATATCCAAGTCCGTCCCATTCCAATCCTGAGACCCTTCCTATAGCATGAGATGTGATATCTCAATGCTTATTCCAAACCTGAGACCCTTCCTATGGCATGAGATGTCATATACAACTCCTTCCCATTCCAATCCTGAGACCCTTCCTATAGCATGAGATGTGATATCTTAATGCTTATACCAAACCTGAGACCCTTCCTATAGCATGAGATGTGATAGCCAACTTCTTCCCATTCCAATCCTGAGACCCTTCCTATAACATGAGATGTGATGTCGCAATGCTTCTAATACCAAACCTGAGATCTTTCCTATAACATGAGATGTGATATCCAACACCTTCCCATTCCAATCCTGAGACCCTTCCTATAGCATGAGATGTGATATCTCAATGCTTATACCAAACGTGAGACCCTTCCTATAGCTTGAGATGTGATATACAACTCCTTCCCATTCCAATCCTGAGACCCTTCCTATAGCATGAGATGTGATATCTCAATGCTTGTACCAAACGTGAGACCCTTCCTATAACAAGAGGTGATATCTCAATGCCTCTAATACCAAACCTGAGATCCTTCCTCTAACATGACATGTGATATCCAACTCCTTCCCCTTCCAAACCTGAGAGCCTTCCTATAGCATGAGATATGATATCCAAGTCCTTCCCATTCCAATCCTGGGACCCTTCCTATAACATGAGATGTGATATCCAACTCCTTCCCATTCCAACCTGAGACCCTTCCTATAGCATGAGATGGGATATCCAACTCCTTCCAAATCAAATCCTGATACCCTTCCGATAGCATGAGATGTGATATCCCAATGTTTCTACCAAACCTGAGACCCATACTATGGCATGAGTTGTGATATCAAACCCCTTCCCATTCCAAACCTGAGACCCTTCCTATAGCTTGAGATATCCAACTCCTTCCCATTCCAATTCTGAGACCCTTCCTATACCATGAGACTTGATATCTCAATGCTTCTAATACCAAACCTGAGACCCTTCCTATAGCATGAGATGTGATATCTCAATGCTTCTAATACCAAACCTGAAATCCTTCCGATAACATGAGATGTGATATCCAAATCCTACCCCTTCCAAACCTGAGACCCTCCCTTTAGCATGAGATGTGATATCCAACTCCTTCCCATTCCCATCCTGAGACCCTTCTGATAGCATGAGATGTGATATCTCAATGCCTCCAATACCAAACCTGAGATCCTACCTCTAACATGAAATGTGATATCCACATCCTTCCCCTTCCAAACCTGAGACCCTCCCTTTAGCATGAGATGTGATATCCAACTCCGTCCCATTCCAATCCTGAGACCCTTCCGATAGCATGAGATGTGATATCTCAATGCTTCTAATACCAAACCTGTGATCCTTCCTATAACAAGAGATGTGATATCCAAATCCTTCCCCTTACAAACCTGAGACCCTCCCTTTAGCATGAGATGTGATATCTCAATGCCTCTAATACCAAACCTGAGATCCTTCCGATAGCATGAGATGTGATATCTCAATGCTTCTAATACCAAACCTGAGATCCTTCCTATAACATGAGACGTGATATCCAAATCCTTCCCCTTCCAAACCTGAGACCCTCCCTTTAGCATGAGATGTGATATCCAACTCCTTCCCATTCTAATCCTGAGACCCTTCTGATAGCATGAGATGTGATATCTCAATGCCTCTAATACCAAACCTGAGATCCTACCTCTAACATGAAATGTGATATCCAACTCTTTCCCCTTCCAAACCTGAGAGCCTTCCTATAGCATGAGATGTGATATCCGACTCCTTCCCATTCCAATCCTGAGACCCTTCCGATAGCATGAGATGTGATATCCCAATGCTTCTAATACCAAACCTGAGATCCTTCTTATAACATGTGATGTGATATCCAAATCCTTCCCCTTCCAAACCTGAGACCCTCCCTTTAGCATGAGATGTGATATCCAACTCCTTCCCATTCCAATCCTGAGACCCTTATGATAGATAGCATGAGATGTGATATCTCAATGCCTCTAATACCAAACCTGAGATACTTCTGATAGCATGAGATGTGATATCTCAATGCTTCTAATACCAAACCTGAGATCCTTCCTGTAACATGAGATGTGATATCCAAATCCTTCCCCTTCCAAACCTGAGACCCTCCCTTTAGCATGAGATGTGTTATCCAACTCCTTCCCATTCTAATCCTGAGACCCTTCCGATAGCATGAGATGTGATATCTCAATGCTTCTAATACCAAACCTGTGATCCTTCCTATAACAAGAGATGTGATATCCAAATCCTTCCCCTTCCAAACCTGAGACCCTCCCTTTAGCATGAGATGTGATATCTCAATGCCTCTAATACCAAACCTGAGATCCTTCCGATAGCATGAGATGTGATATCTCAATGCTTCTAATACCAAACCTGAGATCCTTCTTATAACATGTGATGTGATATCCAAATCCTTCCCCTTCCAAACCTGAGACCCTCCCTTTAGCATGAGATGTGATATCCAACTCCTTCCCATTCCAATCCTGAGACCCTTATGATAGATAGCATGAGATGTGATATCTCAATGCCTCTAATACCAAACCTGAGATACTTCCGATAGCATGAGATGTGATATCTCAATGCTACTAATACCAAACCTGAGATCCTTCCTATAACATGAGATGTGATATCCAAATCCTTCCCCTTCCAAACCTGAGACCCTCCCTTTAGCATGAGATGTGATATCCAACTCCTTCCCATTCCAATTCTGAGCCCCTTCCTATACCATGAGACTTGATATCCAACTCCTTCCCATTCCAATTCTGAGCCCCTTCCTATACCATGAGACTTGATATCTCAATGCTTCTAATACCAAACCTGAGACCCGTCCTATAACATGAGATGTGATATCCAAATCCTTCCCCTTCCAAACCTTAGACCCTTCCTTTATCATGAGATGTGATATCCAACTCCTTCCCATTCCAATCCTGAGACCCTTCCGATATCATGAGATGTGATATCTCAATGCTTCTAATATCAAACTTGAGACCCTCCCTATAGCATGAGATGTGATATCCAAGTCCTTCCCATTCCAATCCTGAGACCCTTCCTATAGCTTGAGTTGTGACATCCAACTCCTTCCCATTCCAATTCTGATCCCCTTTCTATACCATGAGACTTGATATCTCAATGCTTCTAATACCAAACCTGAGACCAGTCCTATAACATGAGATGTGATATCCAAATCCTTCCCCTTCCAAACCTTAGACCCTTCCTTTATCATGAGATGTGATATCCAACTCCTTCCCATTCCAATCCTGAGACCCTTCCGATATCATGAGATGTAATATCTCAATGCTTCTAATATCAAACTTGAGACCCTCCCTATAGCATGAGATGTGATATCCAAGTCCTTCCCATTCCAATCCTGAGACCCTTCCTATAGCATGAGATGTGATATCTCAATGCTTCTAATACCAAACCTGAGACCCTTCCTATAACATGAGATTGGAATATCCAACTCCTTCCCATTCCAATCCTGAGACCCTTCCGATAGCAGAGATGTGATATCTCAATTCTTATACCAAACCTGAGATCCTTCCTATAACATGAGATGTGATATCCAACTCCTTCCCATTCCAATCCTGAGACACTTCCTATAGCATGAGATGTGATATCTCACTGCTTATACCAAACCTGAGACCCTTCCAATAGCATGAGATGTGATATCCAACTCCTTCCCATTCCAATCCTGAGACCCTTCCTATAGCATGAGATGTGATATCTCAATGCTTCTAATATCAAACTTGAGAGCCTCCCTATAGCATGAGATGTGATATCCAAGTCCTTCCCATTCCAATCCTGAGACACTTCCTATAGCATGAGATGTGATATCTCAATGCTTCTAATACCAAACCTGAGACTCTTCCTATAACATGAGATGGGATATCCAACTCCTTCCCATTCCAATCCTGAGACCCTTCCGATAGCAGAGATGTGATATCTCAATGCTTATACCAAACCTGAGACCCTTCCTACGGCATGAGATGTCATATACAACTCCTTCCCATTCCAATCCTGAGACCCTTCCTATAGCATGAGATGTGATATCTCAATGCTTATACCAAACCTGAGACCCTTCCTATAGCATGAGATGTGATATCCAACTCCTTCCCATTTCAATCCTGAGACCCTTCCTATAGCATGAGATGTGATATCTCAATGCTTATACCAAACCTGAGACCCTTCCTACGGCATGAGATGTCATATACAACTCCTTCCCATTCCAATCCTGAGACCCTTCCTATAGCATGAGATGTGATATCTCAATGCTTATACCAAACCTGAGACCCTTCCTATAGCATGAGATGTGATATCCAACTCCTTCCCATTCCAATCCTGAGATCCTTCCTATAGCATGAGATGTGATATCTCAATGCTTATACCAAACCTGAGACCCTTCCTATAACATGAGATGGGATATCCAACTCCTTCCCATTCCAATCCTGAGACACTTCCGATAGCAGAGATGTGATATCTCAATGCTTATACCAGACCTTAGACCCTTCCTATAACATGAGATCGGATATCCAACTCCTTCCCGTTCCAAACCTGAGACCCTTCCTTTAGCATGAGATGTGATATCCAGCTCCTTCCCATTCCAATCCTGAGACACTTCCGATAGCATGAGATGTGATATCTCAATGCTTCTAATATCAAAACGGAAACCCTCCCTATAGCATGATATGTGATATCTAAGTCCTTCCCATTCCAATCCTGAGACCCTTCCTATAGCATGAGATGTGATATCTCAATGCTTCTACCAAACCTGAGACCCTTCCTTTAGCATGAGATGTGATATCCAACTCCTTCCCATTCCAATCCTGAGACCCTTCCTATAGCATGAGATGTGATATCTCAATACTTCTAATACCAAACCTGAGATCCTTCCGATAACATGAGATGTGATATCCAAATCCTTCCCCTTCCAAACCTGAGACCCTCCCTTTAGCATGAGATGTGATATCCATCTCCTTCCCATTCCAATCCTGAGACCCTTCTGATAGCATGAGATGTGATATCTCAATGCTTCTAATACCAAACCTGAGATCCTTCCGATAGCATGAGATGTGATATCTCAATGCTTCTAATACCAAACCTGAGACCCTTCCTATAACATGAGATTGGAATATCCAACTCCTTCCCATTCCAATCCTGAGACCCTTCCGATAGCAGAGATGTGATATCTCAATTCTTATACCAAACCTGAGATCCTTCCTATAACATGAGATGTGATATCCAACTCCTTCCCATTCCAATCCTGAGACACTTCCTATAGCATGAGATGTGATATCTCACTGCTTATACCAAACCTGAGACCCTTCCTATAGCATGAGATGTGATATCTAACTCCTTCCCATTCCAATCCTGAGACCCTTCCTATAGCATGAGATGTGATATCTCAATGCTTCTAATACCAAACCTGAGACTCTTCCTATAACATGAGATGGGATATCCAACTCCTTCCCATTCCAATCCTGAGACCCTTCCGATAGCAGAGATGTGATATCTCAATGCTTATACCAAACCTGAGACCCTTCCTACGGCATGAGATGTCATATACAACTCCTTCCCATTCCAATCCTGAGACCCTTCCTATAGCATGAGATGTGATATCTCAATGCTTATACCAAACCTGAGACCCTTCCTATAGCATGAGATGTGATATCCAACTCCTTCCCATTCCAATCCTGAGACCCTTCCTATAGCATGAGATGTGATATCTCAATGCTTATACCAAACCTGAGACCCTTCCTACGGCATGAGATGTCATATACAACTCCTTCCCATTCCAATCCTGAGACCCTTCCTATGGCATGAGATGTGATATCTCAATGCTTATACCAAACCTGAGACCCTTCCTATAGCATGAGATGTGATATCCAACTCCTTCCCATTCCAATCCTGAGACCCTTCCTATAGCATGAGATGTGATATCTCAATGCTTATACCAAACCTGAGACCCTTCCTATAACATGAGATGGGATATCCAACTCCTTCCCATTCCAATCCTGAGACACTTCCGATAGCAGAGATGTGATATCTCAATGCTTATACCAGACCTTAGACCCTTCCTATAACATGAGATCGGATATCCAACTCCTTCCAGTTCCAAACCTGAGACCCTTCCTTTAGCATGAGATGTGATATCCAGCTCCTTCCCATTCCAATCCTGAGACACTTCCGATAGCATGAGATGTGATATCTCAATGATTCTAATATCAAAACGGAAACCCTCCCTATAGCATGATATGTGATATCTAAGTCCTTCCCATTCCAATCCCGAGACCCTTCCTATAGCATGAGATGTGATATCTCAATGCTTCTACCAAACCTGAGACCCTTCCTTTAGCATGAGATGTGATATCCAACTCCTTCCCATTCCAATCCTGAGACCCTTCCTATAGCATGAGATGTGATATCTCAATACTTCTAATACCAAACCTGAGATCCTTCCGATAACATGAGATGTGATATCCAAATCCTTCCCCTTCCAAACCTGAGACCCTCCCTTTAGCATGAGATGTGATATCCATCTCCTTCCCATTCCAATCCTGAGACCCTTCTGATAGCATGAGATGTGATATCTCAATGCTTCTTATACCAAACCTGAGATCCTTCCGATAGCATGAGATGTGATATCTCAATGCTTCTAATACCAAACCTGAGACCCTTCCTATAACATGAGATTGGAATATCCAACTCCTTCCCATTCCAATCCTGAGACCCTTCCGATAGCAGAGATGTGATATCTCAATTCTTATATCAAACCTGAGATCCTTCCTATAACATGAGATGTGATATCCAACTCCTTCCCATTCCAATCCTGAGACACTTCCTATAGCATGAGATGTGATATCCAAGTCCTTCCCATTCCAATCCTGAGACACTTCCTATAGCATGAGATGTGATATCTCAATGCTTATACCAAACCTGAGACCCTTCCTATAGCATGAGATGTGATATCCAACTCCTTCCCATTCCAATCCTGAGACCCTTAGTATAGCATGAGATGTGATATCTCAATGCTTATACCAAACCTGAGACCCTTCCTACGGCATGAGATGTCATATACAACTCCTTCCCATTCCAATCCTGAGACCCTTCCTATAGCATGAGATGTGATATCTCAATGCTTATACCAAACCTGAGACCCTTCCGATAGCATGAGATGTGATATCTCAATGCTTCTAATACCAAACCTGAGACTCTTCCTATAACATGAGATGGGATATCCAACTCCTTCCCATTCCAATCCTGAGACCCTTCCGATAGCAGAGATGTGATATCTCAATGCTTATACCAAACCTGAGACCCTTCCTATAGCATGAGATGTGATATCCAACTCCTTCCCATTCCAATCCTGAGACCCTTAGTATAGCATGAGATGTGATATCTCAATGCTTATACCAAACCTGAGACCCTTCCTACGGCATGAGATGTCATATACAACTCCTTCCCATTCCAATCCTGAGACCCTTCCTATAGCATGAGATGTGATATCTCAATGCTTATACCAAACCTGAGACCCTTCCTATAGCATGAGATGTGATATCCAACTCCTTCCCATTCCAATCCTGAGACCCTTCCTATAGCATGAGATGTGATATCTCAATGCTTATACCAAACCTGAGACCCTTCCTATAACATGAGATGGGATATCCAACTCCTTCCCATTCCAATCCTGAGACACTTCCGATAGCAGAGATGTGATATCTCAATGCTTATACCAGACCTTAGACCCTTCCTATAACATGAGATCGGATATCCAACTCCTTCCCGTTCCAAACCTGAGACCCTTCCTTTAGCATGAGATGTGATATCCAGCTCCTTCCCATTCCAATCCTGAGACACTTCCGATAGCATGAGATGTGATATCTCAATGCTTCTAATATCAAAACGGAAACCCTCCCTATCGCATGATATGTGATATCTAAGTCCTTCCCATTCCAATCCTGAGACCCTTCCTATAGCATGAGATGTGATATCTCAATGCTTCTAATACCAAACCTGAGATCCTTCCGATAGCATGAGATCGGATATCCAACTCCTTCCCATTCCAATCCTGAGACACTTCCGATAGCAGGGATGTGATATCTCAATGCTTATACCAGACCTTAGACCCTTCCTATAACATGAGATCGGATATCCAACTCCTTCCCGTTCCAAACCTGAGACCCTTCCTTTAGCATGAGATGTGATATCCAGCTCCTTCCCATTCCAATCCTGAGACACTTCCTATAGCATGAGATGTGATATCTCAATGCTTCTACCAAACCTGAGACCCTTCCTTTAGCATGAGATGTGATATCCAACTCCTTCCCATTCCAATCCTGAGACCCTCCCTTTAGCATATGTGATATCCATCTCCTTCCCATTCCAATCCTGAGACCCTTCTGATAGCATGAGATGTGATATCTCAATGCTTCTAATACCAAACCTGAGATCCTTCCTTTAGCATGAGATGTGATATCCAGCTCCTTCCCATTCCAATCCTGAGACACTTCCTATAGCATGAGATGTGATATCGCAATACTTCTAATACCAAACCTGAGATCCTTTCCGATAACATGAGATGTGATATCCAAATCCTTCCCCTTCCAAACCTGAGACCCTCCCTTTAGCATATGTGATATCCATCTCCTTCCCATTCCAATCCTGAGACCCTTCTGATAGCATGAGATGTGATATCTCAATGCTTCTAATACCAAACCTGAGATCCTTCCGATAGCATGAGATGTGATATCTCAATGCTTCTAATACCAAACCTGAGATCCTTCCCATAACATGAGATGTGATATCCAAATCCTTCCCCTTCCAATTCTGAGACCCTCCCTTTAACATGAGATGTGATATCCAACTCCTTCCCATTCCAACCTGAGACCCTTCCTATAGCATGAGATGTGATATCCAAGTCCTTCCCATTCCAATCCTTAGACCCTTCCTACAGCATGCAATATGATATCTCAATGCCTCTAATACCAAACCTGAGATCCTTCCTCTAACATGAAATGTGATATCCAACTCCTTCCCTTTCCAAACCTGAGAGCCTATCTATAGCATGAGATGTGATATCCAAGTCCTTTCCATTCCAATCCTTAGACCCTTCCTACAGCATGCAATATGATATCTCAATGATTCTAATAACAAACCTGAGACCCGTCCTATAACATGAGATGGGATATCCAACTCCTTCCATTTCCAATCCTGAGACACTTCCGATAGCAGAGATGTGATATCTCAATGCTTATACCAAACCTGAGACCCTTCCTATAACATGAGATGTGATCTCCAACTCCTTCCCGTTCCAATCCTGAGACTCTTCCTTTAGCATGAGATGTGATATCCAGCTCCTTCCCATTCCAATCGTGAGACACTTCCGATAGCATGAGATGTGATATCTCAATGCTTCTAATATCAAAACTGAGACCCTCCCTATAGCATGATATGTGATATCTAAGTCCTTCCCATTCCAATCCTGAGACCCTTCCTATAGCATGAGATGTGATATCTCAATGCTTCTACCAAACCTGAGACCCTTCCTTTAGCATGAGATGTGATATCCAACTCCTTCCCATTCCAATCCTGAGACCCTTCCTATAGCATGAGATGTGATATCTCAATACTTCTAATACCAAACCTGAGATCCTTCCTATAGCATGAGATGTGATATCTCAATGCTTCTAATACCAAACCTGAGACCCTTCCTACAGCATGCGATGTGATATCTCACTGCTTATACCAAACCTGAGACCCTTCCTATAGCATGAGATGTGATATCCAACTCCTTCCCATTCCAATCCTGAGACCCTTCCTATAGCATGAGATGTGATATCTCAATGCTTCTAATATCAAACTTGAGAGCCTCCCTATAGCATGAGATGTGATATCCAAGTCCTTCCCATTCCAATCCTGAGACACTTCCTATAGCATGAGATGTGATATCTCAATGCTTCTAATACCAAACCTGAGACTCTTCCTATAACATGAGATGGGATATCCAATTCCTTCCCATTCCAATCCTGAGACCCTTCCGATAGCAGAGATGTGATATCTCAATGCTTATACCAAACCTGAGACCCTTCCTACGGCATGAGATGTCATATACAACTCCTTCCCATTCCAATCCTGAGACCCTTCCTATAGCATGAGATGTGATTTCTCAATGCTTATACCAAACCTGAGACCCTTCCTATAGCATGAGATGTGATATCCAACTCCTTCCCATTCCAATCCTGAGACCCTTCCTATAGCATGAGATGTGATATCTCAATGCTTATACCAAACCTGAGACCCTTCCTACGGCATGAGATGTCATATACAACTCCTTCCCATTCCAATCCTGAGACCCTTCCTATAGCATGAGATGTGATATCTCAATGCTTATACCAAACCTGAGACCCTTCCTATAGCATGAGATGTGATATCCAACTCCTTCCCATTCCAATCCTGAGACCCTTCCTATAGCATGAGATGTGATATCTCAATGCTTATACCAAACCTGAGACCCTTCCTATAACATGAGATGGGATATCCAACTCCTTCCCATTCCAATCCTGAGACACTTCCGATAGCAGAGATGTGATATCTCAATGCTTATACCAGACCTTAGACCCTTCCTATAACATGAGATCGGATATCCAACTCCTTCCCGTTCCAAACCTGAGACCCTTCCTTTAGCATGAGATGTGATATCCAGCTCCTTCCCATTCCAATCCTGAGACCCTCCCTTTAGCATGAGATGTGATATCTCAATGCTTCTAATATCAAAACAGAAACCCTCCCTATAGCATGATATGTGATATCTAAGTCCTTCCCATTCCAATCCTGAGACCCTTCCTATAGCATGAGATGTGATATCTCAATGCTTCTACCAAACCTGAGACCCTTCCTTTAGCATGAGATGTGATATCCAACTCCTTCCCATTCCAATCCTGAGACCCTTCCTATAGCATGAGATGTGATATCTCAATACTTCTAATACCAAACCTGAAATCCTTCCGATAACATGAGATGTGATATCCAAATCCTTCCCCTTCCAAACCTGAGACCCTCCCTTTAGCATGAGATGTGATATCCAACTCTTTCCCATTCCAATCCTGAGACCCTTCTGATAGCATGAGATGTGATATCTCAATGCTTCTAATACCAAACCTGAGATCCTTCCGATAGCATGAGATGTGATATCTCAATGCTTCTAATACCAAACCTGAGATCCTTCCTATAACATGAGATGTGATATCCAAATCCTTCCCCTTCCAATTCTGACACTTCCTATAGCATGAGATGTGATATCTCACTGCTTATACCAAACCTGAGACCCTTCCTATAGCATGAGATGTGATATCCAACTCCTTCCCATTCCAATCCTGAGACCCTTCCTATAGCATGAGATGTGATATCTCAATGCTTCTAATATCAAACTTGAGACCCTCCCTATAGCATGAGATGTGATATCCAAGTCCTTCCCATTCCAATCCTGAGACACTTCCTATAGCATGAGATGTGATATCTCAATGCTTCTAATACCAAACCTGAGACTCTTCCTATAACATGAGATGGGATATCCAACTCCTTCCCATTCCAATCCTGAGACCCTTCCGATAGCAGAGATGTGATATCTCAATGCTTATACCAAACCTGAGACCCTTCCTACGGCATGAGATGTCATATACAACTCCTTCCCATTCCAATCCTGAGATCCTTCCTATAGCATGAGATGTGATATCTCAATGCTTATACCAAACCTGAGACCCTTCCTATAGCATGAGATGTGATATCCAACTCCTTCCCATTCCAATCCTGAGACCCTTCCTATAGCATGAGATGTGATATCTCAATGCTTCTAATATCAAACTTGAGACCCTCCCTATAGCATGAGATGTGATATCCAAGTCCTTCCCATTCCAATCCTGAGACACTTCCTATAGCATGAGATGTGATGTCTCAATGCTTCTAATACCAAACCTGAGATCCTTCCTATAACATGAGATGTGATATCCAACTCCTTCCATTCCAATCCTGAGACCCTTCCTATAGCATGAGATTTGATATCTCAATGCTTATACCAAACCTGAGACCCTTCCTATAGCATGAGATGTGATACCCAAGTCCTTCCCATTCCAATCCTTAGACCCTTCCTACAGCATGCAATATGATATCTCAATGATTCTAATAACAATCCTGAGACCCGTCCTATAACATGAGATGGGATATCCAATTCCTTCCCATTCCAATCCTGAGACACTTCCGATAGCAGAGATGTGATATCTCAATGCTTATACCAAACCTGAGACCCTTCCTATAACATGAGATCGGATATCCAACTCCTTCCCGTTCCAAACCTGAGACCCTTCCTTTAGCATGAGATGTGATATCCAGCTCCTTCCCATTCCAATCCTGAGACACTTCCGATAGCATGAGATGTGATATCTCAATGCTTCTAATACCAAACCTGAGATCCTTCTTATAACATGTGATGTGATATCCAAATCCTTCCCCTTCCAAACCTGAGACCCTCCCTTTAGCATGAGATGTGATATCCAACTCCTTCCCATTCCAATCCTGAGACCCTTATGATAGATAGCATGAGATGTGATATCTCAATGCCTCTAATACCAAACCTGAGATACTTCCGATAGCATGAGATGTGATATCTCAATGCTACTAATACCAAACCTGAGATCCTTCCTATAACATGAGATGTGATATCCAAATCCTTCCCCTTCCAAACCTGAGACCCTCCCTTTAGCATGAGATGTGATATCCAACTCCTTCCCATTCCAATTCTGAGCCCCTTCCTATACCATGAGACTTGATATCCAACTCCTTCCCATTCCAATTCTGAGCCCCTTCCTATACCATGAGACTTGATATCTCAATGCTTCTAATACCAAACCTGAGACCCGTCCTATAACATGAGATGTGATATCCAAATCCTTCCCCTTCCAAACCTTAGACCCTTCCTTTATCATGAGATGTGATATCCAACTCCTTCCCATTCCAATCCTGAGACCCTTCCGATATCATGAGATGTGATATCTCAATGCTTCTAATATCAAACTTGAGACCCTCCCTATAGCATGAGATGTGATATCCAAGTCCTTCCCATTCCAATCCTGAGACCCTTCCTATAGCTTGAGTTGTGACATCCAACTCCTTCCCATTCCAATTCTGATCCCCTTTCTATACCATGAGACTTGATATCTCAATGCTTCTAATACCAAACCTGAGACCCGTCCTATAACATGAGATGTGATATCCAAATCCTTCCCCTTCCAAACCTTAGACCCTTCCTTTATCATGAGATGTGATATCCAACTCCTTCCCATTCCAATCCTGAGACCCTTCCGATATCATGAGATGTAATATCTCAATGCTTCTAATATCAAACTTGAGACCCTCCCTATAGCATGAGATGTGATATCCAAGTCCTTCCCATTCCAATCCTGAGACCCTTCCTATAGCATGAGATGTGATATCTCAATGCTTCTAATACCAAACCTGAGACCCTTCCTATAACATGAGATTGGAATATCCAACTCCTTCCCATTCCAATCCTGAGACCCTTCCGATAGCAGAGATGTGATATCTCAATTCTTATACCAAACCTGAGATCCTTCCTATAACATGAGATGTGATATCCAACTCCTTCCCATTCCAATCCTGAGACACTTCCTATAGCATGAGATGTGATATCTCACTGCTTATACCAAACCTGAGACCCTTCCAATAGCATGAGCTGTGATATCCAACTCCTTCCCATTCCAATCCTGAGACCCTTCCTATAGCATGAGATGTGATATCTCAATGCTTCTAATATCAAACTTGAGAGCCTCCCTATAGCATGAGATGTGATATCCAAGTCCTTCCCATTCCAATCCTGAGACACTTCCTATAGCATGAGATGTGATATCTCAATGCTTCTAATACCAAACCTGAGACTCTTCCTATAACATGAGATGGGATATCCAACTCCTTCCCATTCCAATCCTGAGACCCTTCCGATAGCAGAGATGTGATATCTCAATGCTTATACCAAACCTGAGACCCTTCCTACGGCATGAGATGTCATATACAACTCCTTCCCATTCCAATCCTGAGACCCTTCCTATAGCATGAGATGTGATATCTCAATGCTTATACCAAACCTGAGACCCTTCCTATAGCATGAGATGTGATATCCAACTCCTTCCCATTCCAATCCTGAGACCCTTCCTATAGCATGAGATGTGATATCTCAATGCTTATACCAAACCTGAGACCCTTCCTACGGCATGAGATGTCATATACAACTCCTTCCCATTCCAATCCTGAGACCCTTCCTATAGCATGAGATGTGATATCTCAATGCTTATACCAAACCTGAGACCCTTCCTATAGCATGAGATGTGATATCCAACTCCTTCCCATTCCAATCCTGAGACCCTTCCTATAGCATGAGATGTGATATCTCAATGCTTATACCAAACCTGAGACCCTTCCTATAACATGAGATGGGATATCCAACTCCTTCCCATTCCAATCCTGAGACACTTCCGATAGCAGAGATGTGATATCTCAATGCTTATACCAGACCTTAGACCCTTCCTATAACATGAGATCGGATATCCAACTCCTTCCCGTTCCAAACCTGAGACCCTTCCTTTAGCATGAGATGTGATATCCAGCTCCTTCCCATTCCAATCCTGAGACACTTCCGATAGCATGAGATGTGATATCTCAATGCTTCTAATATCAAAACGGAAACCCTCCCTATAGCATGATATGTGATATCTAAGTCCTTCCCATTCCAATCCTGAGACCCTTCCTATAGCATGAGATGTGATATCTCAATGCTTCTACCAAACCTGAGACCCTTCCTTTAGCATGAGATGTGATATCTCAATACTTCTAATACCAAACCTGAGATCCTTCCGATAACATGAGATGTGATATCCAAATCCTTCCCCTTCCAAACCTGAGACCCTCCCTTTAGCATGAGATGTGATATCCATCTCCTTCCCATTCCAATCCTGAGACCCTTCTGATAGCATGAGATGTGATATCTCAATGCTTCTAATACCAAACCTGAGATCCTTCCGATAGCATGAGATGTGATATCCAAGTCCTTCCCATTCCAATCCTGAGACACTTCCTATAGCATGAGATGTGATATCTCAATACTTCTAATACCAAACCTGAGATCCTTCCGATAACATGAGATGTGATATCCAAATCCTTCCCCTTCCAAACCTGAGACCCTCCCTTTAGCATGAGATGTGATATCCATCTCCTTCCCATTCCAATCCTGAGACCCTTCTGATAGCATGAGATGTGATATCTCAATGCTTCTAATACCAAACCTGAGATCCTTCCGATAGCATGAGATGTGATATCTCAATGCTTCTAATACCAAACCTGAGACCCTTCCTATAACATGAGATTGGAATATCCAACTCCTTCCCATTCCAATCCTGAGACCCTTCCGATAGCAGAGATGTGATATCTCAATTCTTATACCAAACCTGAGATCCTTCCTATAACATGAGATGTGATATCCAACTCCTTCCCATTCCAATCCTGAGACACTTCCTATAGCATGAGATGTGATATCTCACTGCTTATACCAAACCTGAGACCCTTCCTATAGCATGAGATGTGATATCTAACTCCTTCCCATTCCAATCCTGAGACCCTTCCTATAGCATGAGATGTGATATCTCAATGCTTCTAATACCAAACCTGAGACTCTTCCTATAACATGAGATGGGATATCCAACTCCTTCCCATTCCAATCCTGAGACCCTTCCGATAGCAGAGATGTGATATCTCAATGCTTATACCAAACCTGAGACCCTTCCTACGGCATGAGATGTCATATACAACTCCTTCCCATTCCAATCCTGAGACCCTTCCTATAGCATGAGATGTGATATCTCAATGCTTATACCAAACCTGAGACCCTTCCTATAGCATGAGATGTGATATCCAACTCCTTCCCATTCCAATCCTGAGACCCTTCCTATAGCATGAGATGTGATATCTCAATGCTTATACCAAACCTGAGACCCTTCCTACGGCATGAGATGTCATATACAACTCCTTCCCATTCCAATCCTGAGACCCTTCCTATGGCATGAGATGTGATATCTCAATGCTTATACCAAACCTGAGACCCTTCCTATAGCATGAGATGTGATATCCAACTCCTTCCCATTCCAATCCTGAGACACTTCCGATAGCAGAGATGTGATATCTCAATGCTTATACCAGACCTTAGACCCTTCCTATAACATGAGATCGGATATCCAACTCCTTCCAGTTCCAAACCTGAGACCCTTCCTTTAGCATGAGATGTGATATCCAGCTCCTTCCCATTCCAATCCTGAGACACTTCCGATAGCATGAGATGTGATATCTCAATGATTCTAATATCAAAACGGAAACCCTCCCTATAGCATGATATGTGATATCTAAGTCCTTCCCATTCCAATCCCGAGACCCTTCCTATAGCATGAGATGTGATATCTCAATGCTTCTATCAAACCTGAGACCCTTCCTTTAGCATGAGATGTGATATCCAACTCCTTCCCATTCCAATCCTGAGACCCTTCCTATAGCATGAGATGTGATATCTCAATACTTCTAATACCAAACCTGAGATCCTTCCGATAACATGAGATGTGATATCCAAATCCTTCCCCTTCCAAACCTGAGACCCTCCCTTTAGCATGAGATGTGATATCCATCTCCTTCCCATTCCAATCCTGAGACCCTTCTGATAGCATGAGATGTGATATCTCAATGCTTCTTATACCAAACCTGAGATCCTTCCGATAGCATGAGATGTGATATCTCAATGCTTCTAATACCAAACCTGAGACCCTTCCTATAACATGAGATTGGAATATCCAACTCCTTCCCATTCCAATCCTGAGACCCTTCCGATAGCAGAGATGTGATATCTCAATTCTTATATCAAACCTGAGATCCTTCCTATAACATGAGATGTGATATCCAACTCCTTCCCATTCCAATCCTGAGACACTTCCTATAGCATGAGATGTGATATCCAAGTCCTTCCCATTCCAATCCTGAGACACTTCCTATAGCATGAGATGTGATATCTCAATGCTTCTAATACCAAACCTGAGACTCTTCCTATAACATGAGATGGGATATCCAACTCCTTCCCATTCCAATCCTGAGACCCTTCCGATAGCAGAGATGTGATATCTCAATGCTTATACCAAACCTGAGACCCTTCCTATAGCATGAGATGTGATATCCAACTCCTTCCCATTCCAATCCTGAGACCCTTAGTATAGCATGAGATGTGATATCTCAATGCTTATACCAAACCTGAGACCCTTCCTACGGCATGAGATGTCATATACAACTCCTTCCCATTCCAATCCTGAGACCCTTCCTATAGCATGAGATGTGATATCTCAATGCTTATACCAAACCTGAGACCCTTCCTATAGCATGAGATGTGATATCCAACTCCTTCCCATTCCAATCCTGAGACCCTTCCTATAGCATGAGATGTGATATCTCAATGCTTATACCAAACCTGAGACCCTTCCTATAACATGAGATGGGATATCCAACTCCTTCCCATTCCAATCCTGAGACACTTCCGATAGCAGAGATGTGATATCTCAATGCTTATACCAGACCTTAGACCCTTCCCATAACATGAGATCGGATATCCAACTCCTTCCCGTTCCAAACCTGAGACCCTTCCTTTAGCATGAGATGTGATATCCAGCTCCTTCCCATTCCAATCCTGAGACACTTCCGATAGCATGAGATGTGATATCTCAATGCTTCTAATATCAAAACGGAAACCCTCCCTATCGCATGATATGTGATATCTAAGTCCTTCCCATTCCAATCCTGAGACCCTTCCTATAGCATGAGATGTGATATCTCAATGCTTCTAATACCAAACCTGAGATCCTTCCGATAGCATGAGATCGGATATCCAACTCCTTCCCATTCCAATCCTGAGACACTTCCGATAGCAGAGATGTGATATCTCAATGCTTATACCAGACCTTAGACCCTTCCTATAACATGAGATCGGATATCCAACTCCTTCCCGTTCCAAACCTGAGACCCTTCCTTTAGCATGAGATGTGATATCCATCTCCTTCCCATTCCAATCCTGAGACCCTTCTGATAGCATGAGATGTGATATCTCAATGCTTCTAATACCAAACCTGAGATCCTTCCTTTAGCATGAGATGTGATATCCAGCTCCTTCCCATTCCAATCCTGAGACACTTCCTATAGCATGAGATGTGATATCGCAATACTTCTAATACCAAACCTGAGATCCTTTCCGATAACATGAGATGTGATATCCAAATCCTTCCCCTTCCAAACCTGAGACCCTCCCTTTAGCATATGTGATATCCATCTCCTTCCCATTCCAATCCTGAGACCCTTCTGATAGCATGAGATGTGATATCTCAATGCTTCTAATACCAAACCTGAGATCCTTCCGATACCATGAGATGTGATATCTCAATGCTTCTAATACCAAACCTGAGATCCTTCCCATAACATGAGATGTGATATCCAAATCCTTCCCCTTCCAATTCTGAGACCCTCCCTTTAACATGAGATGTGATATCCAACTCCTTCCCATTCCAACCTGAGACCCTTCCTATAGCATGAGATGTGATATCCAAGTCCTTCCCATTCCAATCCTTAGACCCTTCCTACAGCATGCAATATGATATCTCAATGCCTCTAATACCAAACCTGAGATCCTTCCTCTAACATGAAATGTGATATCCAACTCCTTCCCTTTCCAAACCTGAGAGCCTATCTATAGCATGAGATGTGATATCCAAGTCCTTTCCATTCCAATCCTTAGACCCTTCCTACAGCATGCAATATGATATCTCAATGATTCTAATAACAAACCTGAGACCCGTCCTATAACATGAGATGGGATATCCAACTCCTTCCATTTCCAATCCTGAGACCCTTCCTATAGCATGAGATGTGATATCTCAATGCTTCTAATACCAAACCTGAGACCCTTCCTATAACATAAGATGGGATATCCAACTCCTTCCCATTGCAATCCTGAGACCCTTCCGATAGCAGAGATGTGATATCTCAATGCTTATACCAAACCTGAGACCCTTCCTGTGGCATGAGATGTCATATACAACTCCTTCCCATTCCAATCCTGAGACCCTTCCTATAGCATGAGATGTGATATCTCAATGCTTATACCAAACCTGAGACCCTTCCTATAGCATGAGATGTGATATCCAACTCCTTCCCATTCCAATCCTGAGACCCTTCCTATAACATGAGATGTGATGTCTCAATGCTTCTAATACCAAAACTGAGATCCTTCCTATGGCATGAGATGTCATATAAAACTCCTTCCCATTCCAATCCTGAGACCCTTCCTATAGCATGAGATGTGATATCGAACTCCTTCCCATTCCAATCCTGAGATCCTTCCGATAGCATGAGATGTGATATCTCAATGCTTCTAATACCAAACCTGAGATCATTCCTATAACACGAGATGTAATATCCAAATCCTTCCCCTTCCAAACCTGAGACCCTCCCTTTAGCATGAGATGTGATATCCAACTCCTTCCCATTCCAATCCTGAGACCCTTCCTATAGCATGAGATGTGATGTCTCAATGCTTCTAATACCAAACCTGAGATCCTTCCTATAACATGAGATGTGATATCCAACTCCTTCCCATTCCAATCCTGAGACACTTCCTATAGCATGAGAAGTGATATCTCCATGCTTATACCAAACCTGAGACCCTTCCTATAGCATGAGATGTAATATCCAAATCCTTCCCATTCCAATCCCTAGACCCTTCCTATAGCATGAGATGTGATATCTCAATGCTTATACCAAACCTGAGAGCCTACCTATAGCATGAGATGTGATATCCAAGTCCTTCCCATTCCAATCCTTAGACCCTTCCTACAGCATGCAATATGATATCTCAATGATTCTAATAACAATCCTGAGACCCGTCCTATAACATGAGATGGGATATCCAACTCCTTCCCATTCCAATCCTGAGACACTTCCGATAGCAGAGATGTGATATCTCAATGCTTATACCAAACCTGAGACCCTTCCTATAACATGAGATCGGATATCCAACTCCTTCCCGTTCCAAACCTGAGACCCTTCCTTTAGCATGAGATGTGATATCCAGCTCCTTCCCATTCCAATCCTGAGACACTTCCGATAGCATGAGATGTGATATCTCAATGCTTCTAATATCAAAACTGAGACCCTCCCTATAGCATGATATGTGATATCTAAGTCCTTCCCATTCCAATCCTGAGACCCTTCCTATAGCATGAGATGTGATATCTCAATGCTTCTACCAAACCTGAGACCCTTCCTTTAGCATGAAATGGGATATCCAACTCCTTCCCATTCCAATCCTGAGACCCTTCCTATAGCATGAGATGTGATATCTCAATACTTCTAATACCAAACCTGAGATCCTTCCGATAACATGAGATGTGATATCCAAATCCTTCCCCTTCCAAACCTGAGACCCTCCCTTTAGCATGAGATGTGATATCCAACTCCTTCCCATTCCAATCCTGAGACCCTTCTGATAGCATGAGATGTGATATCTCAATGCTTCTAATACCAAACCTGAGATCCTTCCGATAGCATGAGATGTGATATCTCAATGCTTCTAATACCAAACCTGAGATCCTTCCTATAACATGAGATGTGATATCCAAATCCTTCCCCTTCCAAACCTGAGACCCTCCCTTTAGCATGAGATGTGATATCCAACTCCTTCCCCTTCCAATCCTGAGACCCTTCTGATAGCATGAGATGTGATATCTCAATGCCTCTAATACCAAACCTGAGATCCTACTTCTAACATGAAATGTGATATCCAACTCTTTCCTCTTCCAAACCTCAGAGCCTTCCTATAACATGAGATGTGATATCCAACTCCTTCCCATTCCAACCTGAGACCCTTCCTATAGCATGAGATGTGATATCTCAATGCCTCTAATACCAAACCTGAGATCCTTCCTCTAACATGAAATGTGATATCCAACTCCTTCCCTTTCCAAACCTGAGAGCCTATCTATAGCATGAGATGTGATATCCAAGTCCTTCCTATTCCAATCCTTAGACCCTTCCTACAGCATGCAATATGATATCTCAATGATTCTAATAACAAACCTGAGACCCGTCCTATAACATGAGATAGGATATCCAACTCCTTCCCATTCCAATCCTGAGACACTTCCGATAGCAGAGATGTGATATCTCAATGCTTATCCCAAACCTGAGACCCTTCCTATAACATGAGATGTGATATCCAACTCCTTCCCGTTCCAAACCTGAGACCCTTCCTTTAGCATGAGATGTGATATCCAGCTCCTTCCCATTCTAATCCTGAGACACTTCCGATAGCATGAGATCTGATATCTCAATGCTTCTAATATCAAAACTGAGACCCTCCCTATAGCATGATATGTGATATCTAAGTCCTTCCCATTCCAATCCTGAGACCCTTCCTATAGCATGAGATGTGATATCTCAATGCTTCTACCAAACCTGAGACCCTTCCTTTAGCATGAGATGTGATATCCAACTCCTTCCCATTCCAATCCCGAGACCCTCCCTTTAGCATGAGATGTGATATCCAACTGCTTCCCATTCCAATCCTGAGACCCTTCTGATAGCATGAGATGTGATATCTCAATGCTTCTAATACCAAACCTGAGACCCTTCCTACAGCATGCGATGGGATATCTCAATGCTTCTAATATCAAACCTGAGACCCGTCCTATAGCATGGGATGTGATATCTCAATACTTCTAATACCAAACCTGAGATCCTTCCGATAACATGAGATGTGATATCCAAATCCTTCCCCTTCCAAATCTGAGACCCTCCCTTTAGCATGAGATGTGATATCCAACTGCTTCCCATTCCAATCCTGAGACCCTTCTGATAGCATGAGATGTGATATCTCAATGCTTCTAATACCAAACCTGAGACCCTTCCTACAGCATGCGATGGGATATCTCAATGCTTCTAATATCAAACCTGAGACCCGTCCTATAACATGAGATGGGATATCCAACTCCTTCCCGTTCCAAACCTGATACCCTTCCTATAGCATGAGATGTGATATCCAATTCCTTCCCATCCCAATCCTGAGACACCTCCGATAGCAGAGATGTGATATCTCAATGCTTATACCAAACCTGAGACTCTTCCTATAACATGAGATGTGATATCCAACTCCTTCCCGTTCCAAACCTGAGACCCTTCCTATAGCATGAGATGTGATATCCAACTCCTTCCCATTCCAATCCTGAGACCCTTCCGATAGCATGAGATGTGATATCTCAATGCTTCTAATACCAAACCTGTGATCCTTCCTATAACAAGAGATGTGATATCCAAATCCTTTCCCTTCCAAACCCGAGACCCTCCCTTTAGCATGAGATGTGATATCTCAATGCCTCTAATACCAAACCTGAGATCCTTCCGATAGCATGAGATGTGATATCTCAATGCTTCTAATACCAAACCTGAGATCCTTCCTATAACATGAGATGTGATATCCAAATCCTTCCCCTTCCATTCCTGAGACCCTCCCTTTAGCATGAGATGTGATATCCAACTCCTTCCCATTCCAATCCTGAGACCCTTCTGATAGCATGAGATGTGATATCTCAAATCTACCGTTAGGGCTTCGTATAGAGAGCAATCTTTTGGCTTTCCGGAAACTCCTAAAGACAGAACTTTTTATATAACTTACATCATGGTTGTCCTCACCGACCTTTCTGCTTGTGATGGAGCGCTTGGAGTCCTTAGGGCTTGTAGCGCTGTAGAAATTCAATAACATAACAACATAACATAACAATGCCTCTAATAACAAACCTGAGATCCTACCTCTAACATGAAATGTGATATCCAACTCCTTCCCTTTCCAAAAGTGAGACGCTCCCTATAGCATGAGATGTGATATCCACGTCCTTCCCATTCCAATCCTGAGACCCTTCCTATAGCATGAGATGTGATATCTCAATGCTTCTAATACCAAACCTGAGACCCTTCCTATAACATAAGATGGGATATCCAACTCCTTCCCATTGCAATCCTGAGACCCTTCCGATAGCAGAGATGTGATATCTCAATGCTTATACCAAACCTGAGACCCTTCCTGTGGCATGAGATGTCATATACAACTCCTTCCCATTCCAATCCTGAGACCCTTCCTATAGAATGAGATGTGATATCTCAATGCTTATACCAAACCTGAGACCCTTCCTATAGCATGAGATGTGATATCCAACTCCTTCCCATTCCAATCCTGAGACCCTTCCTATTACATGAGATGTGATGTCTCAATGCTTCTAATACCAAAACTGAGATCCTTCCTATGGCATGAGATGTCATATAAAACTCCTTCCCATTCCAATCCTGAGACCCTTCCTACAGCATGCGATGTGATATCTCAATGATTCTATTACCAAACCAGAGACCCGTCCTATAACATGAGATGGGATATCCAACTCCTTCCCATTCCAATCCTGAGCCACCTCCGATAGCAGAGATGTGCTATCTCAATGCTTATACCAAACCTGAGACCCTTCCTATAACATGAGATGTGATATCCAACTCCTTCCCGTTCCAAACCTGAGACCCTTCCTATAGCATATGTGATATCCAACTCCTTCCCATTCCAAACATGAGACCCTTCCTATAGCAAGAATGTAATATCCAACTCTTACCCATTCCAATCCTGAGACCATTCCTATAGCATGAGATGTGATATCTCAATGCTTCTAATACCAAACCTGAGATACTTCCTATGACATGAGATGTGATATCCAATTCCTTCCCATTCCAAACCTGAGATCCTTCCTACAGCATGCGATGTGATATCTCAATGCTTCTAATACCAAACCTGAGACCCGTCCTATAACATGAGATGGGATATCCAACTCCTTCCCGTTCCATACCTGATACCCTTCCTATAGCATGAGATGTGATATCCAACTCCTTCCCATCCCAATCCTGAGACACCTCCGATAGCAGAGATGTGATATCTCAATGCTTATACCAAACCTTAGACTCTTCCTATAACATGAGATGTGATATCCAACTCCTTCCCGTTCCAAACCTGAGACCCTTCCTATAGCATGAGATGTGATATCCTACTCCTTCCCATTCCAATCCTGAGACCCTTCCGATAGCATGAGATGTGATATCTCAATGCTTCTAATACCAAACCTGTGATCCTTCCTATAACATGAGATGTGATATCCAAATCCTTCCCCTTCCAAACCTGAGACCCTCCCTTTAGCATGAGATGTGATATCCAACTCCTTCCCATTCCAATCCTGAGACCCTTCATACAGCATGAGATGTGATATCTCAATGCTTCTAATACCAAACCTGAGACCCTTCCTATAACATGGGATGGGAATATCCAACTCCTTCCCATTCCAATCCTGAGACCCTTCCGATAGCAGAGATGTGATATCTCAATGCTTATACCAAACCTGATATCCTTCCTATAACATGAGATGTGATATCCAACTCCTTCCCATTCCAATCCTGAGACCCTTCCTATAGCATGAGATGTGATATCTCACTGCTTATACCAAACGTGAGACCCTTCCTATAGCATGAGATGTGATATCCAACTCCTTCCCATTCCAATCCTGAGACCCTTCCGATAGCATGAGATGTGATAGCTCAATGCTTCTAATACCAAACCTGAGATCCTTCTTATAACACGCGAAGTGATATCCAAATCCTTCCCCTTCCAAACCTGAGACCCTCCCTTTAGGATGAGATGTGATATCCAACTCCTTCCCATTCCAATCCTGAGACCCTTCTGATAGCATGAGATGTGATACCTCAATGCCTCTAATACCAAACCTGAGATCCTACCTCTAACATGAAATGTGATATCCAACTCCTTCCCTTACCAAACCTGAGATCCTTCCTATAACATGCGATGTGATATCCAAATCCTTCCCCTTCCAAACCTGAGACCCTCCCTATAGCATGAGATGTGATATCCAAGTCCGTCCCATTCCAATCCTGAGACCCTTCCTATAGCATGAGATGTGATATCTCAATGCTTATTCCAAACCTGAGACCCTTCCTATGGCATGAGATGTCATATACAACTCCTTCCCATTCCAATCCTGAGACCCTTCCTATAGCATGAGATGTGATATCTTAATGCTTATACCAAACCTGAGACCCTTCCTATAGCATGAGATGTGATAGCCAACTTCTTCCCATTCCAATCCTGAGACCCTTCCTATAACATGAGATGTGATGTCGCAATGCTTCTAATACCAAACCTGAGATCTTTCCTATAACATGAGATGTGATATCCAACACCTTCCCATTCCAATCCTGAGACCCTTCCTATAGCATGAGATGTGATATCTCAATGCTTATACCAAACGTGAGACCCTTCCTATAGCTTGAGATGTGATATACAACTCCTTCCCATTCCAATCCTGAGACCCTTCCTATAGCATGAGATGTGATATCTCAATGCTTGTACCAAACGTGAGACCCTTCCTATAACAAGAGGTGATATCTCAATGCCTCTAATACCAAACCTGAGATCCTTCCTCTAACATGACATGTGATATCCAACTCCTTCCCCTTCCAAACCTGAGAGCCTTCCTATAGCATGAGATATGATATCCAAGTCCTTCCCATTCCAATCCTGGGACCCTTCCTATAACATGAGATGTGATATCCAACTCCTTCCCATTCCAACCTGAGACCCTTCCTATAGCATGAGATGGGATATCCAACTCCTTCCAAATCAAATCCTGATACCCTTCCGATAGCATGAGATGTGATATCCCAATGTTTCTACCAAACCTGAGACCCATACTATGGCATGAGTTGTGATATCAAACCCCTTCCCATTCCAAACCTGAGACCCTTCCTATAGCTTGAGATATCCAACTCCTTCCCATTCCAATTCTGAGACCCTTCCTATACCATGAGACTTGATATCTCAATGCTTCTAATACCAAACCTGAGACCCTTCCTATAGCATGAGATGTGATATCTCAATGCTTCTAATACCAAACCTGAAATCCTTCCGATAACATGAGATGTGATATCCAAATCCTACCCCTTCCAAACCTGAGACCCTCCCTTTAGCATGAGATGTGATATCCAACTCCTTCCCATTCCCATCCTGAGACCCTTCTGATAGCATGAGATGTGATATCTCAATGCCTCCAATACCAAACCTGAGATCCTACCTCTAACATGAAATGTGATATCCACATCCTTCCCCTTCCAAACCTGAGACCCTCCCTTTAGCATGAGATGTGATATCCAACTCCGTCCCATTCCAATCCTGAGACCCTTCCGATAGCATGAGATGTGATATCTCAATGCTTCTAATACCAAACCTGTGATCCTTCCTATAACAAGAGATGTGATATCCAAATCCTTCCCCTTACAAACCTGAGACCCTCCCTTTAGCATGAGATGTGATATCTCAATGCCTCTAATACCAAACCTGAGATCCTTCCGATAGCATGAGATGTGATATCTCAATGCTTCTAATACCAAACCTGAGATCATTCCTATAACATGAGACGTGATATCCAAATCCTTCCCCTTCCAAACCTGAGACCCTCCCTTTAGCATGAGATGTGATATCCAACTCCTTCCCATTCTAATCCTGAGACCCTTCTGATAGCATGAGATGTGATATCTCAATGCCTCTAATACCAAACCTGAGATCCTACCTCTAACATGAAATGTGATATCCAACTCTTTCCCCTTCCAAACCTGAGAGCCTTCCTATAGCATGAGATGTGATATCCGACTCCTTCCCATTCCAATCCTGAGACCCTTCCGATAGCATGAGATGTGATATCCCAATGCTTCTAATACCAAACCTGAGATCCTTCTTATAACATGTGATGTGATATCCAAATCCTTCCCCTTCCAAACCTGAGACCCTCCCTTTAGCATGAGATGTGATATCCAACTCCTTCCCATTCCAATCCTGAGACCCTTATGATAGATAGCATGAGATGTGATATCTCAATGCCTCTAATACCAAACCTGAGATACTTCTGATAGCATGAGATGTGATATCTCAATGCTTCTAATACCAAACCTGAGATCCTTCCTGTAACATGAGATGTGATATCCAAATCCTTCCCCTTCCAAACCTGAGACCCTCCCTTTAGCATGAGATGTGTTATCCAACTCCTTCCCATTCTAATCCTGAGACCCTTCCGATAGCATGAGATGTGATATCTCAATGCTTCTAATACCAAACCTGTGATCCTTCCTATAACAAGAGATGTGATATCCAAATCCTTCCCCTTCCAAACCTGAGACCCTCCCTTTAGCATGAGATGTGATATCTCAATGCCTCTAATACCAAACCTGAGATCCTTCCGATAGCATGAGATGTGATATCTCAATGCTTCTAATACCAAACCTGAGATCCTTCTTATAACATGTGATGTGATATCCAAATCCTTCCCCTTCCAAACCTGAGACCCTCCCTTTAGCATGAGATGTGATATCCAACTCCTTCCCATTCCAATCCTGAGACCCTTATGATAGATAGCATGAGATGTGATATCTCAATGCCTCTAATACCAAACCTGAGATACTTCCGATAGCATGAGATGTGATATCTCAATGCTACTAATACCAAACCTGAGATCCTTCCTATAACATGAGATGTGATATCCAAATCCTTCCCCTTCCAAACCTGAGACCCTCCCTTTAGCATGAGATGTGATATCCAACTCCTTCCCATTCCAATTCTGAGCCCCTTCCTATACCATGAGACTTGATATCCAACTCCTTCCCATTCCAATTCTGAGCCCCTTCCTATACCATGAGACTTGATATCTCAATGCTTCTAATACCAAACCTGAGACCCGTCCTATAACATGAGATGTGATATCCAAATCCTTCCCCTTCCAAACCTTAGACCCTTCCTTTATCATGAGATGTGATATCCAACTCCTTCCCATTCCAATCCTGAGACCCTTCCGATATCATGAGATGTGATATCTCAATGCTTCTAATATCAAACTTGAGACCCTCCCTATAGCATGAGATGTGATATCCAAGTCCTTCCCATTCCAATCCTGAGACCCTTCCTATAGCTTGAGTTGTGACATCCAACTCCTTCCCATTCCAATTCTGATCCCCTTTCTATACCATGAGACTTGATATCTCAATGCTTCTAATACCAAACCTGAGACCAGTCCTATAACATGAGATGTGATATCCAAATCCTTCCCCTTCCAAACCTTAGACCCTTCCTTTATCATGAGATGTGATATCCAACTCCTTCCCATTCCAATCCTGAGACCCTTCCGATATCATGAGATGTAATATCTCAATGCTTCTAATATCAAACTTGAGACCCTCCCTATAGCATGAGATGTGATATCCAAGTCCTTCCCATTCCAATCCTGAGACCCTTCCTATAGCATGAGATGTGATATCTCAATGCTTCTAATACCAAACCTGAGACCCTTCCTATAACATGAGATTGGAATATCCAACTCCTTCCCATTCCAATCCTGAGACCCTTCCGATAGCAGAGATGTGATATCTCAATTCTTATACCAAACCTGAGATCCTTCCTATAACATGAGATGTGATATCCAACTCCTTCCCATTCCAATCCTGAGACACTTCCTATAGCATGAGATGTGATATCTCACTGCTTATACCAAACCTGAGACCCTTCCAATAGCATGAGATGTGATATCCAACTCCTTCCCATTCCAATCCTGAGACCCTTCCTATAGCATGAGATGTGATATCTCAATGCTTCTAATATCAAACTTGAGAGCCTCCCTATAGCATGAGATGTGATATCCAAGTCCTTCCCATTCCAATCCTGAGACACTTCCTATAGCATGAGATGTGATATCTCAATGCTTCTAATACCAAACCTGAGACTCTTCCTATAACATGAGATGGGATATCCAACTCCTTCCCATTCCAATCCTGAGACCCTTCCGATAGCAGAGATGTGATATCTCAATGCTTATACCAAACCTGAGACCCTTCCTACGGCATGAGATGTCATATACAACTCCTTCCCATTCCAATCCTGAGACCCTTCCTATAGCATGAGATGTGATATCTCAATGCTTATACCAAACCTGAGACCCTTCCTATAGCATGAGATGTGATATCCAACTCCTTCCCATTTCAATCCTGAGACCCTTCCTATAGCATGAGATGTGATATCTCAATGCTTATACCAAACCTGAGACCCTTCCTACGGCATGAGATGTCATATACAACTCCTTCCCATTCCAATCCTGAGACCCTTCCTATAGCATGAGATGTGATATCTCAATGCTTATACCAAACCTGAGACCCTTCCTATAGCATGAGATGTGATATCCAACTCCTTCCCATTCCAATCCTGAGATCCTTCCTATAGCATGAGATGTGATATCTCAATGCTTATACCAAACCTGAGACCCTTCCTATAACATGAGATGGGATATCCAACTCCTTCCCATTCCAATCCTGAGACACTTCCGATAGCAGAGATGTGATATCTCAATGCTTATACCAGACCTTAGACCCTTCCTATAACATGAGATCGGATATCCAACTCCTTCCCGTTCCAAACCTGAGACCCTTCCTTTAGCATGAGATGTGATATCCAGCTCCTTCCCATTCCAATCCTGAGACACTTCCGATAGCATGAGATGTGATATCTCAATGCTTCTAATATCAAAACGGAAACCCTCCCTATAGCATGATATGTGATATCTAAGTCCTTCCCATTCCAATCCTGAGACCCTTCCTATAGCATGAGATGTGATATCTCAATGCTTCTACCAAACCTGAGACCCTTCCTTTAGCATGAGATGTGATATCCAACTCCTTCCCATTCCAATCCTGAGACCCTTCCTATAGCATGAGATGTGATATCTCAATACTTCTAATACCAAACCTGAGATCCTTCCGATAACATGAGATGTGATATCCAAATCCTTCCCCTTCCAAACCTGAGACCCTCCCTTTAGCATGAGATGTGATATCCATCTCCTTCCCATTCCAATCCTGAGACCCTTCTGATAGCATGAGATGTGATATCTCAATGCTTCTAATACCAAACCTGAGATCCTTCCGATAGCATGAGATGTGATATCTCAATGCTTCTAATACCAAACCTGAGACCCTTCCTATAACATGAGATTGGAATATCCAACTCCTTCCCATTCCAATCCTGAGACCCTTCCGATAGCAGAGATGTGATATCTCAATTCTTATACCAAACCTGAGATCCTTCCTATAACATGAGATGTGATATCCAACTCCTTCCCATTCCAATCCTGAGACACTTCCTATAGCATGAGATGTGATATCTCACTGCTTATACCAAACCTGAGACCCTTCCTATAGCATGAGATGTGATATCTAACTCCTTCCCATTCCAATCCTGAGACCCTTCCTATAGCATGAGATGTGATATCTCAATGCTTCTAATACCAAACCTGAGACTCTTCCTATAACATGAGATGGGATATCCAACTCCTTCCCATTCCAATCCTGAGACCCTTCCGATAGCAGAGATGTGATATCTCAATGCTTATACCAAACCTGAGACCCTTCCTACGGCATGAGATGTCATATACAACTCCTTCCCATTCCAATCCTGAGACCCTTCCTATAGCATGAGATGTGATATCTCAATGCTTATACCAAACCTGAGACCCTTCCTATAGCATGAGATGTGATATCCAACTCCTTCCCATTCCAATCCTGAGACCCTTCCTATAGCATGAGATGTGATATCTCAATGCTTATACCAAACCTGAGACCCTTCCTACGGCATGAGATGTCATATACAACTCCTTCCCATTCCAATCCTGAGACCCTTCCTATGGCATGAGATGTGATATCTCAATGCTTATACCAAACCTGAGACCCTTCCTATAGCATGAGATGTGATATCCAACTCCTTCCCATTCCAATCCTGAGACCCTTCCTATAGCATGAGATGTGATATCTCAATGCTTATACCAAACCTGAGACCCTTCCTATAACATGAGATGGGATATCCAACTCCTTCCCATTCCAATCCTGAGACACTTCCGATAGCAGAGATGTGATATCTCAATGCTTATACCAGACCTTAGACCCTTCCTATAACATGAGATCGGATATCCAACTCCTTCCAGTTCCAAACCTGAGACCCTTCCTTTAGCATGAGATGTGATATCCAGCTCCTTCCCATTCCAATCCTGAGACACTTCCGATAGCATGAGATGTGATATCTCAATGATTCTAATATCAAAACGGAAACCCTCCCTATAGCATGATATGTGATATCTAAGTCCTTCCCATTCCAATCCCGAGACCCTTCCTATAGCATGAGATGTGATATCTCAATGCTTCTACCAAACCTGAGACCCTTCCTTTAGCATGAGATGTGATATCCAACTCCTTCCCATTCCAATCCTGAGACCCTTCCTATAGCATGAGATGTGATATCTCAATACTTCTAATACCAAACCTGAGATCCTTCCGATAACATGAGATGTGATATCCAAATCCTTCCCCTTCCAAACCTGAGACCCTCCCTTTAGCATGAGATGTGATATCCATCTCCTTCCCATTCCAATCCTGAGACCCTTCTGATAGCATGAGATGTGATATCTCAATGCTTCTTATACCAAACCTGAGATCCTTCCGATAGCATGAGATGTGATATCTCAATGCTTCTAATACCAAACCTGAGACCCTTCCTATAACATGAGATTGGAATATCCAACTCCTTCCCATTCCAATCCTGAGACCCTTCCGATAGCAGAGATGTGATATCTCAATTCTTATATCAAACCTGAGATCCTTCCTATAACATGAGATGTGATATCCAACTCCTTCCCATTCCAATCCTGAGACACTTCCTATAGCATGAGATGTGATATCCAAGTCCTTCCCATTCCAATCCTGAGACACTTCCTATAGCATGAGATGTGATATCTCAATGCTTCTAATACCAAACCTGAGACTCTTCCTATAACATGAGATGGGATATCCAACTCCTTCCCATTCCAATCCTGAGACCCTTCAGATAGCAGAGATGTGATATCTCAATGCTTATACCAAACCTGAGACCCTTCCTATAGCATGAGATGTGATATCCAACTCCTTCCCATTCCAATCCTGAGACCCTTAGTATAGCATGAGATGTGATATCTCAATGCTTATACCAAACCTGAGACCCTTCCTACGGCATGAGATGTCATATACAACTCCTTCCCATTCCAATCCTGAGACCCTTCCTATAGCATGAGATGTGATATCTCAATGCTTATACCAAACCTGAGACCCTTCCTATAGCATGAGATGTGATATCCAACTCCTTCCCATTCCAATCCTGAGACCCTTCCTATAGCATGAGATGTGATATCTCAATGCTTATACCAAACCTGAGACCCTTCCTATAACATGAGATGGGATATCCAACTCCTTCCCATTCCAATCCTGAGACACTTCCGATAGCAGAGATGTGATATCTCAATGCTTATACCAGACCTTAGACCCTTCCTATAACATGAGATCGGATATCCAACTCCTTCCCGTTCCAAACCTGAGACCCTTCCTTTAGCATGAGATGTGATATCCAGCTCCTTCCCATTCCAATCCTGAGACACTTCCGATAGCATGAGATGTGATATCTCAATGCTTCTAATATCAAAACGGAAACCCTCCCTATCGCATGATATGTGATATCTAAGTCCTTCCCATTCCAATCCTGAGACCCTTCCTATAGCATGAGATGTGATATCTCAATGCTTCTAATACCAAACCTGAGATCCTTCCGATAGCATGAGATCGGATATCCAACTCCTTCCCATTCCAATCCTGAGACACTTCCGATAGCAGGGATGTGATATCTCAATGCTTATACCAGACCTTAGACCCTTCCTATAACATGAGATCGGATATCCAACTCCTCCCCGTTCCAAACCTGAGACCCTTCCTTTAGCATGAGATGTGATATCCAGCTCCTTCCCATTCCAATCCTGAGACACTTCCTATAGCATGAGATGTGATATCTCAATGCTTCTACCAAACCTGAGACCCTTCCTTTAGCATGAGATGTGATATCCAACTCCTTCCCATTCCAATCCTGAGACCCTCCCTTTAGCATATGTGATATCCATCTCCTTCCCATTCCAATCCTGAGACCCTTCTGATAGCATGAGATGTGATATCTCAATGCTTCTAATACCAAACCTGAGATCCTTCCTTTAGCATGAGATGTGATATCCAGCTCCTTCCCATTCCAATCCTGAGACACTTCCTATAGCATGAGATGTGATATCGCAATACTTCTAATACCAAACCTGAGATCCTTTCCGATAACATGAGATGTGATATCCAAATCCTTCCCCTTCCAAACCTGAGACCCTCCCTTTAGCATATGTGATATCCATCTCCTTCCCATTCCAATCCTGAGACCCTTCTGATAGCATGAGATGTGATATCTCAATGCTTCTAATACCAAACCTGAGATCCTTCCGATAGCATGAGATGTGATATCTCAATGCTTCTAATACCAAACCTGAGATCCTTCCCATAACATGAGATGTGATATCCAAATCCTTCCCCTTCCAATTCTGAGACCCTCCCTTTAACATGAGATGTGATATCCAACTCCTTCCCATTCCAACCTGAGACCCTTCCTATAGCATGAGATGTGATATCCAAGTCCTTCCCATTCCAATCCTTAGACCCTTCCTACAGCATGCAATATGATATCTCAATGCCTCTAATACCAAACCTGAGATCCTTCCTCTAACATGAAATGTGATATCCAACTCCTTCCCTTTCCAAACCTGAGAGCCTATCTATAGCATGAGATGTGATATCCAAGTCCTTTCCATTCCAATCCTTAGACCCTTCCTACAGCATGCAATATGATATCTCAATGATTCTAATAACAAACCTGAGACCCGTCCTATAACATGAGATGGGATATCCAACTCCTTCCATTTCCAATCCTGAGACACTTCCGATAGCAGAGATGTGATATCTCAATGCTTATACCAAACCTGAGACCCTTCCTATAACATGAGATGTGATCTCCAACTCCTTCCCGTTCCAATCCTGAGACTCTTCCTTTAGCATGAGATGTGATATCCAGCTCCTTCCCATTCCAATCGTGAGACACTTCCGATAGCATGAGATGTGATATCTCAATGCTTCTAATATCAAAACTGAGACCCTCCCTATAGCATGATATGTGATATCTAAGTCCTTCCCATTCCAATCCTGAGACCCTTCCTATAGCATGAGATGTGATATCTCAATGCTTCTACCAAACCTGAGACCCTTCCTTTAGCATGAGATGTGATATCCAACTCCTTCCCATTCCAATCCTGAGACCCTTCCTATAGCATGAGATGTGATATCTCAATACTTCTAATACCAAACCTGAGATCCTTCCTATAGCATGAGATGTGATATCTCAATGCTTCTAATACCAAACCTGAGACCCTTCCTACAGCATGCGATGTGATATCTCACTGCTTATACCAAACCTGAGACCCTTCCTATAGCATGAGATGTGATATCCAACTCCTTCCCATTCCAATCCTGAGACCCTTCCTATAGCATGAGATGTGATATCTCAATGCTTCTAATATCAAACTTGAGAGCCTCCCTATAGCATGAGATGTGATATCCAAGTCCTTCCCATTCCAATCCTGAGACACTTCCTATAGCATGAGATGTGATATCTCAATGCTTCTAATACCAAACCTGAGACTCTTCCTATAACATGAGATGGGATATCCAATTCCTTCCCATTCCAATCCTGAGACCCTTCCGATAGCAGAGATGTGATATCTCAATGCTTATACCAAACCTGAGACCCTTCCTACGGCATGAGATGTCATATACAACTCCTTCCCATTCCAATCCTGAGACCCTTCCTATAGCATGAGATGTGATTTCTCAATGCTTATACCAAACCTGAGACCCTTCCTATAGCATGAGATGTGATATCCAACTCCTTCCCATTCCAATCCTGAGACCCTTCCTATAGCATGAGATGTGATATCTCAATGCTTATACCAAACCTGAGACCCTTCCTACGGCATGAGATGTCATATACAACTCCTTCCCATTCCAATCCTGAGACCCTTCCTATAGCATGAGATGTGATATCTCAATGCTTATACCAAACCTGAGACCCTTCCTATAGCATGAGATGTGATATCCAACTCCTTCCCATTCCAATCCTGAGACCCTTCCTATAGCATGAGATGTGATATCTCAATGCTTATACCAAACCTGAGACCCTTCCTATAACATGAGATGGGATATCCAACTCCTTCCCATTCCAATCCTGAGACACTTCCGATAGCAGAGATGTGATATCTCAATGCTTATACCAGACCTTAGACCCTTCCTATAACATGAGATCGGATATCCAACTCCTTCCCGTTCCAAACCTGAGACCCTTCCTTTAGCATGAGATGTGATATCCAGCTCCTTCCCATTCCAATCCTGAGACCCTCCCTTTAGCATGAGATGTGATATCTCAATGCTTCTAATATCAAAACAGAAACCCTCCCTATAGCATGATATGTGATATCTAAGTCCTTCCCATTCCAATCCTGAGACCCTTCCTATAGCATGAGATGTGATATCTCAATGCTTCTACCAAACCTGAGACCCTTCCTTTAGCATGAGATGTGATATCCAACTCCTTCCCATTCCAATCCTGAGACCCTTCCTATAGCATGAGATGTGATATCTCAATACTTCTAATACCAAACCTGAAATCCTTCCGATAACATGAGATGTGATATCCAAATCCTTCCCCTTCCAAACCTGAGACCCTCCCTTTAGCATGAGATGTGATATCCAACTCTTTCCCATTCCAATCCTGAGACCCTTCTGATAGCATGAGATGTGATATCTCAATGCTTCTAATACCAAACCTGAGATCCTTCCGATAGCATGAGATGTGATATCTCAATGCTTCTAATACCAAACCTGAGATCCTTCCTATAACATGAGATGTGATATCCAAATCCTTCCCCTTCCAATTCTGACACTTCCTATAGCATGAGATGTGATATCTCACTGCTTATACCAAACCTGAGACCCTTCCTATAGCATGAGATGTGATATCCAACTCCTTCCCATTCCAATCCTGAGACCCTTCCTATAGCATGAGATGTGATATCTCAATGCTTCTAATATCAAACTTGAGACCCTCCCTATAGCATGAGATGTGATATCCAAGTCCTTCCCATTCCAATCCTGAGACACTTCCTATAGCATGAGATGTGATATCTCAATGCTTCTAATACCAAACCTGAGACTCTTCCTATAACATGAGATGGGATATCCAACTCCTTCCCATTCCAATCCTGAGACCCTTCCGATAGCAGAGATGTGATATCTCAATGCTTATACCAAACCTGAGACCCTTCCTACGGCATGAGATGTCATATACAACTCCTTCCCATTCCAATCCTGAGATCCTTCCTATAGCATGAGATGTGATATCTCAATGCTTATACCAAACCTGAGACCCTTCCTATAGCATGAGATGTGATATCCAACTCCTTCCCATTCCAATCCTGAGACCCTTCCTATAGCATGAGATGTGATATCTCAATGCTTCTAATATCAAACTTGAGACCCTCCCTATAGCATGAGATGTGATATCCAACTCCTTCCCATTCCAATTCTGAGCCCCTTCCTATACCATGAGACTTGATATCTCAATGCTTCTAATACCAAACCTGAGACCCGTCCTATAACATGAGATGTGATATCCAAATCCTTCCCCTTCCAAACCTTAGACCCTTCCTTTATCATGAGATGTGATATCCAACTCCTTCCCATTCCAATCCTGAGACCCTTCCGATATCATGAGATGTGATATCTCAATGCTTCTAATATCAAACTTGAGACCCTCCCTATAGCATGAGATGTGATATCCAAGTCCTTCCCATTCCAATCCTGAGACCCTTCCTATAGCTTGAGTTGTGACATCCAACTCCTTCCCATTCCAATTCTGATCCCCTTTCTATACCATGAGACTTGATATCTCAATGCTTCTAATACCAAACCTGAGACCAGTCCTATAACATGAGATGTGATATCCAAATCCTTCCCCTTCCAAACCTTAGACCCTTCCTTTATCATGAGATGTGATATCCAACTCCTTCCCATTCCAATCCTGAGACCCTTCCGATATCATGAGATGTAATATCTCAATGCTTCTAATATCAAACTTGAGACCCTCCCTATAGCATGAGATGTGATATCCAAGTCCTTCCCATTCCAATCCTGAGACCCTTCCTATAGCATGAGATGTGATATCTCAATGCTTCTAATACCAAACCTGAGACCCTTCCTATAACATGAGATTGGAATATCCAACTCCTTCCCATTCCAATCCTGAGACCCTTCCGATAGCAGAGATGTGATATCTCAATTCTTATACCAAACCTGAGATCCTTCCTATAACATGAGATGTGATATCCAACTCCTTCCCATTCCAATCCTGAGACACTTCCTATAGCATGAGATGTGATATCTCACTGCTTATACCAAACCTGAGACCCTTCCAATAGCATGAGATGTGATATCCAACTCCTTCCCATTCCAATCCTGAGACCCTTCCTATAGCATGAGATGTGATATCTCAATGCTTCTAATATCAAACTTGAGAGCCTCCCTATAGCATGAGATGTGATATCCAAGTCCTTCCCATTCCAATCCTGAGACACTTCCTATAGCATGAGATGTGATATCTCAATGCTTCTAATACCAAACCTGAGACTCTTCCTATAACATGAGATGGGATATCCAACTCCTTCCCATTCCAATCCTGAGACCCTTCCGATAGCAGAGATGTGATATCTCAATGCTTATACCAAACCTGAGACCCTTCCTACGGCATGAGATGTCATATACAACTCCTTCCCATTCCAATCCTGAGACCCTTCCTATAGCATGAGATGTGATATCTCAATGCTTATACCAAACCTGAGACCCTTCCTATAGCATGAGATGTGATATCCAACTCCTTCCCATTTCAATCCTGAGACCCTTCCTATAGCATGAGATGTGATATCTCAATGCTTATACCAAACCTGAGACCCTTCCTACGGCATGAGATGTCATATACAACTCCTTCCCATTCCAATCCTGAGACCCTTCCTATAGCATGAGATGTGATATCTCAATGCTTATACCAAACCTGAGACCCTTCCTATAGCATGAGATGTGATATCCAACTCCTTCCCATTCCAATCCTGAGATCCTTCCTATAGCATGAGATGTGATATCTCAATGCTTATACCAAACCTGAGACCCTTCCTATAACATGAGATGGGATATCCAACTCCTTCCCATTCCAATCCTGAGACACTTCCGATAGCAGAGATGTGATATCTCAATGCTTATACCAGACCTTAGACCCTTCCTATAACATGAGATCGGATATCCAACTCCTTCCCGTTCCAAACCTGAGACCCTTCCTTTAGCATGAGATGTGATATCCAGCTCCTTCCCATTCCAATCCTGAGACACTTCCGATAGCATGAGATGTGATATCTCAATGCTTCTAATATCAAAACGGAAACCCTCCCTATAGCATGATATGTGATATCTAAGTCCTTCCCATTCCAATCCTGAGACCCTTCCTATAGCATGAGATGTGATATCTCAATGCTTCTACCAAACCTGAGACCCTTCCTTTAGCATGAGATGTGATATCCAACTCCTTCCCATTCCAATCCTGAGACCCTTCCTATAGCATGAGATGTGATATCTCAATACTTCTAATACCAAACCTGAGATCCTTCCGATAACATGAGATGTGATATCCAAATCCTTCCCCTTCCAAACCTGAGACCCTCCCTTTAGCATGAGATGTGATATCCATCTCCTTCCCATTCCAATCCTGAGACCCTTCTGATAGCATGAGATGTGATATCTCAATGCTTCTAATACCAAACCTGAGATCCTTCCGATAGCATGAGATGTGATATCTCAATGCTTCTAATACCAAACCTGAGACCCTTCCTATAACATGAGATTGGAATATCCAACTCCTTCCCATTCCAATCCTGAGACCCTTCCGATAGCAGAGATGTGATATCTCAATTCTTATACCAAACCTGAGATCCTTCCTATAACATGAGATGTGATATCCAACTCCTTCCCATTCCAATCCTGAGACACTTCCTATAGCATGAGATGTGATATCTCACTGCTTATACCAAACCTGAGACCCTTCCTATAGCATGAGATGTGATATCTAACTCCTTCCCATTCCAATCCTGAGACCCTTCCTATAGCATGAGATGTGATATCTCAATGCTTCTAATACCAAACCTGAGACTCTTCCTATAACATGAGATGGGATATCCAACTCCTTCCCATTCCAATCCTGAGACCCTTCCGATAGCAGAGATGTGATATCTCAATGCTTATACCAAACCTGAGACCCTTCCTACGGCATGAGATGTCATATACAACTCCTTCCCATTCCAATCCTGAGACCCTTCCTATAGCATGAGATGTGATATCTCAATGCTTATACCAAACCTGAGACCCTTCCTATAGCATGAGATGTGATATCCAACTCCTTCCCATTCCAATCCTGAGACCCTTCCTATAGCATGAGATGTGATATCTCAATGCTTATACCAAACCTGAGACCCTTCCTACGGCATGAGATGTCATATACAACTCCTTCCCATTCCAATCCTGAGACCCTTCCTATGGCATGAGATGTGATATCTCAATGCTTATACCAAACCTGAGACCCTTCCTATAGCATGAGATGTGATATCCAACTCCTTCCCATTCCAATCCTGAGACCCTTCCTATAGCATGAGATGTGATATCTCAATGCTTATACCAAACCTGAGACCCTTCCTATAACATGAGATGGGATATCCAACTCCTTCCCATTCCAATCCTGAGACACTTCCGATAGCAGAGATGTGATATCTCAATGCTTATACCAGACCTTAGACCCTTCCTATAACATGAGATCGGATATCCAACTCCTTCCAGTTCCAAACCTGAGACCCTTCCTTTAGCATGAGATGTGATATCCAGCTCCTTCCCATTCCAATCCTGAGACACTTCCGATAGCATGAGATGTGATATCTCAATGATTCTAATATCAAAACGGAAACCCTCCCTATAGCATGATATGTGATATCTAAGTCCTTCCCATTCCAATCCCGAGACCCTTCCTATAGCATGAGATGTGATATCTCAATGCTTCTACCAAACCTGAGACCCTTCCTTTAGCATGAGATGTGATATCCAACTCCTTCCCATTCCAATCCTGAGACCCTTCCTATAGCATGAGATGTGATATCTCAATACTTCTAATACCAAACCTGAGATCCTTCCGATAACATGAGATGTGATATCCAAATCCTTCCCCTTCCAAACCTGAGACCCTCCCTTTAGCATGAGATGTGATATCCATCTCCTTCCCATTCCAATCCTGAGACCCTTCTGATAGCATGAGATGTGATATCTCAATGCTTCTTATACCAAACCTGAGATCCTTCCGATAGCATGAGATGTGATATCTCAATGCTTCTAATACCAAACCTGAGACCCTTCCTATAACATGAGATTGGAATATCCAACTCCTTCCCATTCCAATCCTGAGACCCTTCCGATAGCAGAGATGTGATATCTCAATTCTTATATCAAACCTGAGATCCTTCCTATAACATGAGATGTGATATCCAACTCCTTCCCATTCCAATCCTGAGACACTTCCTATAGCATGAGATGTGATATCCAAGTCCTTCCCATTCCAATCCTGAGACACTTCCTATAGCATGAGATGTGATATCTCAATGCTTCTAATACCAAACCTGAGACTCTTCCTATAACATGAGATGGGATATCCAACTCCTTCCCATTCCAATCCTGAGACCCTTCAGATAGCAGAGATGTGATATCTCAATGCTTATACCAAACCTGAGACCCTTCCTATAGCATGAGATGTGATATCCAACTCCTTCCCATTCCAATCCTGAGACCCTTAGTATAGCATGAGATGTGATATCTCAATGCTTATACCAAACCTGAGACCCTTCCTACGGCATGAGATGTCATATACAACTCCTTCCCATTCCAATCCTGAGACCCTTCCTATAGCATGAGATGTGATATCTCAATGCTTATACCAAACCTGAGACCCTTCCTATAGCATGAGATGTGATATCCAACTCCTTCCCATTCCAATCCTGAGACCCTTCCTATAGCATGAGATGTGATATCTCAATGCTTATACCAAACCTGAGACCCTTCCTATAACATGAGATGGGATATCCAACTCCTTCCCATTCCAATCCTGAGACACTTCCGATAGCAGAGATGTGATATCTCAATGCTTATACCAGACCTTAGACCCTTCCTATAACATGAGATCGGATATCCAACTCCTTCCCGTTCCAAACCTGAGACCCTTCCTTTAGCATGAGATGTGATATCCAGCTCCTTCCCATTCCAATCCTGAGACACTTCCGATAGCATGAGATGTGATATCTCAATGCTTCTAATATCAAAACGGAAACCCTCCCTATCGCATGATATGTGATATCTAAGTCCTTCCCATTCCAATCCTGAGACCCTTCCTATAGCATGAGATGTGATATCTCAATGCTTCTAATACCAAACCTGAGATCCTTCCGATAGCATGAGATCGGATATCCAACTCCTTCCCATTCCAATCCTGAGACACTTCCGATAGCAGGGATGTGATATCTCAATGCTTATACCAGACCTTAGACCCTTCCTATAACATGAGATCGGATATCCAACTCCTCCCCGTTCCAAACCTGAGACCCTTCCTTTAGCATGAGATGTGATATCCAGCTCCTTCCCATTCCAATCCTGAGACACTTCCTATAGCATGAGATGTGATATCTCAATGCTTCTACCAAACCTGAGACCCTTCCTTTAGCATGAGATGTGATATCCAACTCCTTCCCATTCCAATCCTGAGACCCTCCCTTTAGCATATGTGATATCCATCTCCTTCCCATTCCAATCCTGAGACCCTTCTGATAGCATGAGATGTGATATCTCAATGCTTCTAATACCAAACCTGAGATCCTTCCTTTAGCATGAGATGTGATATCCAGCTCCTTCCCATTCCAATCCTGAGACACTTCCTATAGCATGAGATGTGATATCGCAATACTTCTAATACCAAACCTGAGATCCTTTCCGATAACATGAGATGTGATATCCAAATCCTTCCCCTTCCAAACCTGAGACCCTCCCTTTAGCATATGTGATATCCATCTCCTTCCCATTCCAATCCTGAGACCCTTCTGATAGCATGAGATGTGATATCTCAATGCTTCTAATACCAAACCTGAGATCCTTCCGATAGCATGAGATGTGATATCTCAATGCTTCTAATACCAAACCTGAGATCCTTCCCATAACATGAGATGTGATATCCAAATCCTTCCCCTTCCAATTCTGAGACCCTCCCTTTAACATGAGATGTGATATCCAACTCCTTCCCATTCCAACCTGAGACCCTTCCTATAGCATGAGATGTGATATCCAAGTCCTTCCCATTCCAATCCTTAGACCCTTCCTACAGCATGCAATATGATATCTCAATGCCTCTAATACCAAACCTGAGATCCTTCCTCTAACATGAAATGTGATATCCAACTCCTTCCCTTTCCAAACCTGAGAGCCTATCTATAGCATGAGATGTGATATCCAAGTCCTTTCCATTCCAATCCTTAGACCCTTCCTACAGCATGCAATATGATATCTCAATGATTCTAATAACAAACCTGAGACCCGTCCTATAACATGAGATGGGATATCCAACTCCTTCCATTTCCAATCCTGAGACACTTCCGATAGCAGAGATGTGATATCTCAATGCTTATACCAAACCTGAGACCCTTCCTATAACATGAGATGTGATCTCCAACTCCTTCCCGTTCCAATCCTGAGACTCTTCCTTTAGCATGAGATGTGATATCCAGCTCCTTCCCATTCCAATCGTGAGACACTTCCGATAGCATGAGATGTGATATCTCAATGCTTCTAATATCAAAACTGAGACCCTCCCTATAGCATGATATGTGATATCTAAGTCCTTCCCATTCCAATCCTGAGACCCTTCCTATAGCATGAGATGTGATATCTCAATGCTTCTACCAAACCTGAGACCCTTCCTTTAGCATGAGATGTGATATCCAACTCCTTCCCATTCCAATCCTGAGACCCTTCCTATAGCATGAGATGTGATATCTCAATACTTCTAATACCAAACCTGAGATCCTTCCTATAGCATGAGATGTGATATCTCAATGCTTCTAATACCAAACCTGAGACCCTTCCTACAGCATGCGATGTGATATCTCACTGCTTATACCAAACCTGAGACCCTTCCTATAGCATGAGATGTGATATCCAACTCCTTCCCATTCCAATCCTGAGACCCTTCCTATAGCATGAGATGTGATATCTCAATGCTTCTAATATCAAACTTGAGAGCCTCCCTATAGCATGAGATGTGATATCCAAGTCCTTCCCATTCCAATCCTGAGACACTTCCTATAGCATGAGATGTGATATCTCAATGCTTCTAATACCAAACCTGAGACTCTTCCTATAACATGAGATGGGATATCCAATTCCTTCCCATTCCAATCCTGAGACCCTTCCGATAGCAGAGATGTGATATCTCAATGCTTATACCAAACCTGAGACCCTTCCTACGGCATGAGATGTCATATACAACTCCTTCCCATTCCAATCCTGAGACCCTTCCTATAGCATGAGATGTGATTTCTCAATGCTTATACCAAACCTGAGACCCTTCCTATAGCATGAGATGTGATATCCAACTCCTTCCCATTCCAATCCTGAGACCCTTCCTATAGCATGAGATGTGATATCTCAATGCTTATACCAAACCTGAGACCCTTCCTACGGCATGAGATGTCATATACAACTCCTTCCCATTCCAATCCTGAGACCCTTCCTATAGCATGAGATGTGATATCTCAATGCTTATACCAAACCTGAGACCCTTCCTATAGCATGAGATGTGATATCCAACTCCTTCCCATTCCAATCCTGAGACCCTTCCTATAGCATGAGATGTGATATCTCAATGCTTATACCAAACCTGAGACCCTTCCTATAACATGAGATGGGATATCCAACTCCTTCCCATTCCAATCCTGAGACACTTCCGATAGCAGAGATGTGATATCTCAATGCTTATACCAGACCTTAGACCCTTCCTATAACATGAGATCGGATATCCAACTCCTTCCCGTTCCAAACCTGAGACCCTTCCTTTAGCATGAGATGTGATATCCAGCTCCTTCCCATTCCAATCCTGAGACCCTCCCTTTAGCATGAGATGTGATATCTCAATGCTTCTAATATCAAAACAGAAACCCTCCCTATAGCATGATATGTGATATCTAAGTCCTTCCCATTCCAATCCTGAGACCCTTCCTATAGCATGAGATGTGATATCTCAATGCTTCTACCAAACCTGAGACCCTTCCTTTAGCATGAGATGTGATATCCAACTCCTTCCCATTCCAATCCTGAGACCCTTCCTATAGCATGAGATGTGATATCTCAATACTTCTAATACCAAACCTGAAATCCTTCCGATAACATGAGATGTGATATCCAAATCCTTCCCCTTCCAAACCTGAGACCCTCCCTTTAGCATGAGATGTGATATCCAACTCTTTCCCATTCCAATCCTGAGACCCTTCTGATAGCATGAGATGTGATATCTCAATGCTTCTAATACCAAACCTGAGATCCTTCCGATAGCATGAGATGTGATATCTCAATGCTTCTAATACCAAACCTGAGATCCTTCCTATAACATGAGATGTGATATCCAAATCCTTCCCCTTCCAATTCTGACACTTCCTATAGCATGAGATGTGATATCTCACTGCTTATACCAAACCTGAGACCCTTCCTATAGCATGAGATGTGATATCCAACTCCTTCCCATTCCAATCCTGAGACCCTTCCTATAGCATGAGATGTGATATCTCAATGCTTCTAATATCAAACTTGAGACCCTCCCTATAGCATGAGATGTGATATCCAAGTCCTTCCCATTCCAATCCTGAGACACTTCCTATAGCATGAGATGTGATATCTCAATGCTTCTAATACCAAACCTGAGACTCTTCCTATAACATGAGATGGGATATCCAACTCCTTCCCATTCCAATCCTGAGACCCTTCCGATAGCAGAGATGTGATATCTCAATGCTTATACCAAACCTGAGACCCTTCCTACGGCATGAGATGTCATATACAACTCCTTCCCATTCCAATCCTGAGATCCTTCCTATAGCATGAGATGTGATATCTCAATGCTTATACCAAACCTGAGACCCTTCCTATAGCATGAGATGTGATATCCAACTCCTTCCCATTCCAATCCTGAGACCCTTCCTATAGCATGAGATGTGATATCTCAATGCTTCTAATATCAAACTTGAGACCCTCCCTATAGCATGAGATGTGATATCCAAGTCCTTCCCATTCCAATCCTGAGACACTTCCTATAGCATGAGATGTGATGTCTCAATGCTTCTAATACCAAACCTGAGATCCTTCCTATAACATGAGATGTGATATCCAACTCCTTCCATTCCAATCCTGAGACCCTTCCTATAGCATGAGATTTGATATCTCAATGCTTATACCAAACCTGAGACCCTTCCTATAGCATGAGATGTGATACCCAAGTCCTTCCCATTCCAATCCTTAGACCCTTCCTACAGCATGCAATATGATATCTCAATGATTCTAATAACAATCCTGAGACCCGTCCTATAACATGAGATGGGATATCCAATTCCTTCCCATTCCAATCCTGAGACACTTCCGATAGCAGAGATGTGATATCTCAATGCTTATACCAAACCTGAGACCCTTCCTATAACATGAGATCGGATATCCAACTCCTTCCCGTTCCAAACCTGAGACCCTTCCTTTAGCATGAGATGTGATATCCAGCTCCTTCCCATTCCAATCCTGAGACACTTCCGATAGCATGAGATGTGATATCTCAATGCTTCTAATACCAAACCTGAGATCCTTCTTATAACATGTGATGTGATATCCAAATCCTTCCCCTTCCAAACCTGAGACCCTCCCTTTAGCATGAGATGTGATATCCAACTCCTTCCCATTCCAATCCTGAGACCCTTATGATAGATAGCATGAGATGTGATATCTCAATGCCTCTAATACCAAACCTGAGATACTTCCGATAGCATGAGATGTGATATCTCAATGCTACTAATACCAAACCTGAGATCCTTCCTATAACATGAGATGTGATATCCAAATCCTTCCCCTTCCAAACCTGAGACCCTCCCTTTAGCATGAGATGTGATATCCAACTCCTTCCCATTCCAATTCTGAGCCCCTTCCTATACCATGAGACTTGATATCCAACTCCTTCCCATTCCAATTCTGAGCCCCTTCCTATACCATGAGACTTGATATCTCAATGCTTCTAATACCAAACCTGAGACCCGTCCTATAACATGAGATGTGATATCCAAATCCTTCCCCTTCCAAACCTTAGACCCTTCCTTTATCATGAGATGTGATATCCAACTCCTTCCCATTCCAATCCTGAGACCCTTCCGATATCATGAGATGTGATATCTCAATGCTTCTAATATCAAACTTGAGACCCTCCCTATAGCATGAGATGTGATATCCAAGTCCTTCCCATTCCAATCCTGAGACCCTTCCTATAGCTTGAGTTGTGACATCCAACTCCTTCCCATTCCAATTCTGATCCCCTTTCTATACCATGAGACTTGATATCTCAATGCTTCTAATACCAAACCTGAGACCCGTCCTATAACATGAGATGTGATATCCAAATCCTTCCCCTTCCAAACCTTAGACCCTTCCTTTATCATGAGATGTGATATCCAACTCCTTCCCATTCCAATCCTGAGACCCTTCCGATATCATGAGATGTAATATCTCAATGCTTCTAATATCAAACTTGAGACCCTCCCTATAGCATGAGATGTGATATCCAAGTCCTTCCCATTCCAATCCTGAGACCCTTCCTATAGCATGAGATGTGATATCTCAATGCTTCTAATACCAAACCTGAGACCCTTCCTATAACATGAGATTGGAATATCCAACTCCTTCCCATTCCAATCCTGAGACCCTTCCGATAGCAGAGATGTGATATCTCAATTCTTATACCAAACCTGAGATCCTTCCTATAACATGAGATGTGATATCCAACTCCTTCCCATTCCAATCCTGAGACACTTCCTATAGCATGAGATGTGATATCTCACTGCTTATACCAAACCTGAGACCCTTCCAATAGCATGAGCTGTGATATCCAACTCCTTCCCATTCCAATCCTGAGACCCTTCCTATAGCATGAGATGTGATATCTCAATGCTTCTAATATCAAACTTGAGAGCCTCCCTATAGCATGAGATGTGATATCCAAGTCCTTCCCATTCCAATCCTGAGACACTTCCTATAGCATGAGATGTGATATCTCAATGCTTCTAATACCAAACCTGAGACTCTTCCTATAACATGAGATGGGATATCCAACTCCTTCCCATTCCAATCCTGAGACCCTTCCGATAGCAGAGATGTGATATCTCAATGCTTATACCAAACCTGAGACCCTTCCTACGGCATGAGATGTCATATACAACTCCTTCCCATTCCAATCCTGAGACCCTTCCTATAGCATGAGATGTGATATCTCAATGCTTATACCAAACCTGAGACCCTTCCTATAGCATGAGATGTGATATCCAACTCCTTCCCATTCCAATCCTGAGACCCTTCCTATAGCATGAGATGTGATATCTCAATGCTTATACCAAACCTGAGACCCTTCCTACGGCATGAGATGTCATATACAACTCCTTCCCATTCCAATCCTGAGACCCTTCCTATAGCATGAGATGTGATATCTCAATGCTTATACCAAACCTGAGACCCTTCCTATAGCATGAGATGTGATATCCAACTCCTTCCCATTCCAATCCTGAGACCCTTCCTATAGCATGAGATGTGATATCTCAATGCTTATACCAAACCTGAGACCCTTCCTATAACATGAGATGGGATATCCAACTCCTTCCCATTCCAATCCTGAGACACTTCCGATAGCAGAGATGTGATATCTCAATGCTTATACCAGACCTTAGACCCTTCCTATAACATGAGATCGGATATCCAACTCCTTCCCGTTCCAAACCTGAGACCCTTCCTTTAGCATGAGATGTGATATCCAGCTCCTTCCCATTCCAATCCTGAGACACTTCCGATAGCATGAGATGTGATATCTCAATGCTTCTAATATCAAAACGGAAACCCTCCCTATAGCATGATATGTGATATCTAAGTCCTTCCCATTCCAATCCTGAGACCCTTCCTATAGCATGAGATGTGATATCTCAATGCTTCTACCAAACCTGAGACCCTTCCTTTAGCATGAGATGTGATATCTCAATACTTCTAATACCAAACCTGAGATCCTTCCGATAACATGAGATGTGATATCCAAATCCTTCCCCTTCCAAACCTGAGACCCTCCCTTTAGCATGAGATGTGATATCCATCTCCTTCCCATTCCAATCCTGAGACCCTTCTGATAGCATGAGATGTGATATCTCAATGCTTCTAATACCAAACCTGAGATCCTTCCGATAGCATGAGATGTGATATCCAAGTCCTTCCCATTCCAATCCTGAGACACTTCCTATAGCATGAGATGTGATATCTCAATACTTCTAATACCAAACCTGAGATCCTTCCGATAACATGAGATGTGATATCCAAATCCTTCCCCTTCCAAACCTGAGACCCTCCCTTTAGCATGAGATGTGATATCCATCTCCTTCCCATTCCAATCCTGAGACCCTTCTGATAGCATGAGATGTGATATCTCAATGCTTCTAATACCAAACCTGAGATCCTTCCGATAGCATGAGATGTGATATCTCAATGCTTCTAATACCAAACCTGAGACCCTTCCTATAACATGAGATTGGAATATCCAACTCCTTCCCATTCCAATCCTGAGACCCTTCCGATAGCAGAGATGTGATATCTCAATTCTTATACCAAACCTGAGATCCTTCCTATAACATGAGATGTGATATCCAACTCCTTCCCATTCCAATCCTGAGACACTTCCTATAGCATGAGATGTGATATCTCACTGCTTATACCAAACCTGAGACCCTTCCTATAGCATGAGATGTGATATCTAACTCCTTCCCATTCCAATCCTGAGACCCTTCCTATAGCATGAGATGTGATATCTCAATGCTTCTAATACCAAACCTGAGACTCTTCCTATAACATGAGATGGGATATCCAACTCCTTCCCATTCCAATCCTGAGACCCTTCCGATAGCAGAGATGTGATATCTCAATGCTTATACCAAACCTGAGACCCTTCCTACGGCATGAGATGTCATATACAACTCCTTCCCATTCCAATCCTGAGACCCTTCCTATAGCATGAGATGTGATATCTCAATGCTTATACCAAACCTGAGACCCTTCCTATAGCATGAGATGTGATATCCAACTCCTTCCCATTCCAATCCTGAGACCCTTCCTATAGCATGAGATGTGATATCTCAATGCTTATACCAAACCTGAGACCCTTCCTACGGCATGAGATGTCATATACAACTCCTTCCCATTCCAATCCTGAGACCCTTCCTATGGCATGAGATGTGATATCTCAATGCTTATACCAAACCTGAGACCCTTCCTATAGCATGAGATGTGATATCCAACTCCTTCCCATTCCAATCCTGAGACCCTTCCTATAGCATGAGATGTGATATCTCAATGCTTATACCAAACCTGAGACCCTTCCTATAACATGAGATGGGATATCCAACTCCTTCCCATTCCAATCCTGAGACACTTCCGATAGCAGAGATGTGATATCTCAATGCTTATACCAGACCTTAGACCCTTCCTATAACATGAGATCGGATATCCAACTCCTTCCAGTTCCAAACCTGAGACCCTTCCTTTAGCATGAGATGTGATATCCAGCTCCTTCCCATTCCAATCCTGAGACACTTCCGATAGCATGAGATGTGATATCTCAATGATTCTAATATCAAAACGGAAACCCTCCCTATAGCATGATATGTGATATCTAAGTCCTTCCCATTCCAATCCCGAGACCCTTCCTATAGCATGAGATGTGATATCTCAATGCTTCTATCAAACCTGAGACCCTTCCTTTAGCATGAGATGTGATATCCAACTCCTTCCCATTCCAATCCTGAGACCCTTCCTATAGCATGAGATGTGATATCTCAATACTTCTAATACCAAACCTGAGATCCTTCCGATAACATGAGATGTGATATCCAAATCCTTCCCCTTCCAAACCTGAGACCCTCCCTTTAGCATGAGATGTGATATCCATCTCCTTCCCATTCCAATCCTGAGACCCTTCTGATAGCATGAGATGTGATATCTCAATGCTTCTTATACCAAACCTGAGATCCTTCCGATAGCATGAGATGTGATATCTCAATGCTTCTAATACCAAACCTGAGACCCTTCCTATAACATGAGATTGGAATATCCAACTCCTTCCCATTCCAATCCTGAGACCCTTCCGATAGCAGAGATGTGATATCTCAATTCTTATATCAAACCTGAGATCCTTCCTATAACATGAGATGTGATATCCAACTCCTTCCCATTCCAATCCTGAGACACTTCCTATAGCATGAGATGTGATATCCAAGTCCTTCCCATTCCAATCCTGAGACACTTCCTATAGCATGAGATGTGATATCTCAATGCTTCTAATACCAAACCTGAGACTCTTCCTATAACATGAGATGGGATATCCAACTCCTTCCCATTCCAATCCTGAGACCCTTCCGATAGCAGAGATGTGATATCTCAATGCTTATACCAAACCTGAGACCCTTCCTATAGCATGAGATGTGATATCCAACTCCTTCCCATTCCAATCCTGAGACCCTTAGTATAGCATGAGATGTGATATCTCAATGCTTATACCAAACCTGAGACCCTTCCTACGGCATGAGATGTCATATACAACTCCTTCCCATTCCAATCCTGAGACCCTTCCTATAGCATGAGATGTGATATCTCAATGCTTATACCAAACCTGAGACCCTTCCTATAGCATGAGATGTGATATCCAACTCCTTCCCATTCCAATCCTGAGACCCTTCCTATAGCATGAGATGTGATATCTCAATGCTTATACCAAACCTGAGACCCTTCCTATAACATGAGATGGGATATCCAACTCCTTCCCATTCCAATCCTGAGACACTTCCGATAGCAGAGATGTGATATCTCAATGCTTATACCAGACCTTAGACCCTTCCCATAACATGAGATCGGATATCCAACTCCTTCCCGTTCCAAACCTGAGACCCTTCCTTTAGCATGAGATGTGATATCCAGCTCCTTCCCATTCCAATCCTGAGACACTTCCGATAGCATGAGATGTGATATCTCAATGCTTCTAATATCAAAACGGAAACCCTCCCTATCGCATGATATGTGATATCTAAGTCCTTCCCATTCCAATCCTGAGACCCTTCCTATAGCATGAGATGTGATATCTCAATGCTTCTAATACCAAACCTGAGATCCTTCCGATAGCATGAGATCGGATATCCAACTCCTTCCCATTCCAATCCTGAGACACTTCCGATAGCAGAGATGTGATATCTCAATGCTTATACCAGACCTTAGACCCTTCCTATAACATGAGATCGGATATCCAACTCCTTCCCGTTCCAAACCTGAGACCCTTCCTTTAGCATGAGATGTGATATCCATCTCCTTCCCATTCCAATCCTGAGACCCTTCTGATAGCATGAGATGTGATATCTCAATGCTTCTAATACCAAACCTGAGATCCTTCCTTTAGCATGAGATGTGATATCCAGCTCCTTCCCATTCCAATCCTGAGACACTTCCTATAGCATGAGATGTGATATCGCAATACTTCTAATACCAAACCTGAGATCCTTTCCGATAACATGAGATGTGATATCCAAATCCTTCCCCTTCCAAACCTGAGACCCTCCCTTTAGCATATGTGATATCCATCTCCTTCCCATTCCAATCCTGAGACCCTTCTGATAGCATGAGATGTGATATCTCAATGCTTCTAATACCAAACCTGAGATCCTTCCGATACCATGAGATGTGATATCTCAATGCTTCTAATACCAAACCTGAGATCCTTCCCATAACATGAGATGTGATATCCAAATCCTTCCCCTTCCAATTCTGAGACCCTCCCTTTAACATGAGATGTGATATCCAACTCCTTCCCATTCCAACCTGAGACCCTTCCTATAGCATGAGATGTGATATCCAAGTCCTTCCCATTCCAATCCTTAGACCCTTCCTACAGCATGCAATATGATATCTCAATGCCTCTAATACCAAACCTGAGATCCTTCCTCTAACATGAAATGTGATATCCAACTCCTTCCCTTTCCAAACCTGAGAGCCTATCTATAGCATGAGATGTGATATCCAAGTCCTTTCCATTCCAATCCTTAGACCCTTCCTACAGCATGCAATATGATATCTCAATGATTCTAATAACAAACCTGAGACCCGTCCTATAACATGAGATGGGATATCCAACTCCTTCCATTTCCAATCCTGAGACACTTCCGATAGCAGAGATGTGATATCTCAATGCTTATACCAAACCTGAGACCCTTCCTATAACATGAGATGTGATCTCCAACTCCTTCCCGTTTCAATCCTGAGACTCTTCCTTTAGCATGAGATGTGATATCCAGCTCCTTCCCATTCCAATCGTGAGACACTTCCGATAGCATGAGATGTGATATCTCAATGCTTCTAATATCAAAACTGAGACCCTCCCTATAGCATGATATGTGATATCTAAGTCCTTCCCATTCCAATCCTGAGACCCTTCCTATAGCATGAGATGTGATATCTCAATGCTTCTACCAAACCTGAGACCCTTCCTTTAGCATGAGATGTGATATCCAACTCCTTCCCATTCCAATCCTGAGACCCTTCCTATAGCATGAGATGTGATATCTCAATACTTCTAATACCAAACCTGAGATCCTTCCTATAGCATGAGATGTGATATCTCAATGCTTCTAATACCAAACCTGAGACCCTTCCTACAGCATGCGATGTGATATCTCACTGCTTATACCAAACCTGAGACCCTTCCTATAGCATGAGATGTGATATCCAACTCCTTCCCATTCCAATCCTGAGACCCTTCCTATAGCATGAGATGTGATATCTCAATGCTTCTAATATCAAACTTGAGAGCCTCCCTATAGCATGAGATGTGATATCCAAGTCCTTCCCATTCCAATCCTGAGACACTTCCTATAGCATGAGATGTGATATCTCAATGCTTCTAATACCAAACCTGAGACTCTTCCTATAACATGAGATGGGATATCCAATTCCTTCCCATTCCAATCCTGAGACCCTTCCGATAGCAGAGATGTGATATCTCAATGCTTATACCAAACCTGAGACCCTTCCTACGGCATGAGATGTCATATACAACTCCTTCCCATTCCAATCCTGAGACCCTTCCTATAGCATGAGATGTGATTTCTCAATGCTTATACCAAACCTGAGACCCTTCCTATAGCATGAGATGTGATATCCAACTCCTTCCCATTCCAATCCTGAGACCCTTCCTATAGCATGAGATGTGATATCTCAATGCTTATACCAAACCTGAGACCCTTCCTACGGCATGAGATGTCATATACAACTCCTTCCCATTCCAATCCTGAGACCCTTCCTATAGCATGAGATGTGATATCTCAATGCTTATACCAAACCTGAGACCCTTCCTATAGCATGAGATGTGATATCCAACTCCTTCCCATTCCAATCCTGAGACCCTTCCTATAGCATGAGATGTGATATCTCAATGCTTATACCAAACCTGAGACCCTTCCTATAACATGAGATGGGATATCCAACTCCTTCCCATTCCAATCCTGAGACACTTCCGATAGCAGAGATGTGATATCTCAATGCTTATACCAGACCTTAGACCCTTCCTATAACATGAGATCGGATATCCAACTCCTTCCCGTTCCAAACCTGAGACCCTTCCTTTAGCATGAGATGTGATATCCAGCTCCTTCCCATTCCAATCCTGAGACCCTCCCTTTAGCATGAGATGTGATATCTCAATGCTTCTAATATCAAAACAGAAACCCTCCCTATAGCATGATATGTGATATCTAAGTCCTTCCCATTCCAATCCTGAGACCCTTCCTATAGCATGAGATGTGATATCTCAATGCTTCTACCAAACCTGAGACCCTTCCTTTAGCATGAGATGTGATATCCAACTCCTTCCCATTCCAATCCTGAGACCCTTCCTATAGCATGAGATGTGATATCTCAATACTTCTAATACCAAACCTGAAATCCTTCCGATAACATGAGATGTGATATCCAAATCCTTCCCCTTCCAAACCTGAGACCCTCCCTTTAGCATGAGATGTGATATCCAACTCTTTCCCATTCCAATCCTGAGACCCTTCTGATAGCATGAGATGTGATATCTCAATGCTTCTAATACCAAACCTGAGATCCTTCCGATAGCATGAGATGTGATATCTCAATGCTTCTAATACCAAACCTGAGATCCTTCCTATAACATGAGATGTGATATCCAAATCCTTCCCCTTCCAATTCTGACACTTCCTATAGCATGAGATGTGATATCTCACTGCTTATACCAAACCTGAGACCCTTCCTATAGCATGAGATGTGATATCCAACTCCTTCCCATTCCAATCCTGAGACCCTTCCTATAGCATGAGATGTGATATCTCAATGCTTCTAATATCAAACTTGAGACCCTCCCTATAGCATGAGATGTGATATCCAAGTCCTTCCCATTCCAATCCTGAGACACTTCCTATAGCATGAGATGTGATATCTCAATGCTTCTAATACCAAACCTGAGACTCTTCCTATAACATGAGATGGGATATCCAACTCCTTCCCATTCCAATCCTGAGACCCTTCCGATAGCAGAGATGTGATATCTCAATGCTTATACCAAACCTGAGACCCTTCCTACGGCATGAGATGTCATATACAACTCCTTCCCATTCCAATCCAGAGATCCTTCCTATAGCATGAGATGTGATATCTCAATGCTTATACCAAACCTGAGACCCTTCCTATAGCATGAGATGTGATATCCAACTCCTTCCCATTCCAATCCTGAGACCCTTCCTATAGCATGAGATGTGATATCTCAATGCTTCTAATATCAAACTTGAGACCCTCCCTATAGCATGAGATGTGATATCCAAGTCCTTCCCATTCCAATCCTGAGACACTTCCTATAGCATGAGATGTGATGTCTCAATGCTTCTAATACCAAACCTGAGATCCTTCCTATAACATGAGATGTGATATCCAACTCCTTCCATTCCAATCCTGAGACCCTTCCTATAGCATGAGATTTGATATCTCAATGCTTATACCAAACCTGAGACCCTTCCTATAGCATGAGATGTGATACCCAAGTCCTTCCCATTCCAATCCTTAGACCCTTCCTACAGCATGCAATATGATATCTCAATGATTCTAATAACAATCCTGAGACCCGTCCTATAACATGAGATGGGATATCCAATTCCTTCCCATTCCAATCCTGAGACACTTCCGATAGCAGAGATGTGATATCTCAATGCTTATACCAAACCTGAGACCCTTCCTATAACATGAGATCGGATATCCAACTCCTTCCCGTTCCAAACCTGAGACCCTTCCTTTAGCATGAGATGTGATATCCAGCTCCTTCCCATTCCAATCCTGAGACACTTCCGATAGCATGAGATGTGATATCTCAATGCTTCTAATATCAAAACTGAAACCCTCCCTATAGCATGATATGTGATATCTAAGTCCTTCCCATTCCAATCCTAAAACCCTTCCTATAGCATGAGATGTGATATCTCAATGCTTCTACCAAACCTGAGACCCTTCCTTTAGCATGAGATGTGATATCCAACTCCTTCCCATTCCAATCCTGAGACCCTTCCTATAGCATGAGATGTGATATCTCAATACTTCTAATACCAAACCTGAGATCCTTCCGATAACATGAGATGTGATATCCAAATCCTTCCCCTTCCAAACCTGAGACCCTCCCTTTAGCATGAGATGTGATATCCAACTCCTTCCCATTCCAATCCTGAGACCCTTCTGATAGCATGAGATGTGATATCTCAATGCTTCTAATACCAAACCTGAGATCCTTCCGATAGCATGAGATGTGATATCTCAATGCTTCTAATACCTGTTAGGAAAGATTTCGTAATTGTAGGGAATTTTCCTTCCATGTGGCAACCCCTAAACTTTTTGCTATTGTTTTTAACCTTGTTCTTGACTTTGCCAGAGAAGTACAGCCTTCTGCCGCACTTCTCTGGGCTTTCGCTCCTTTCTTACGGGGAAACTGACATGCCCTTAAGACAGTCAGTACCGGGGAACGCTGTTTCCCGTAGTTTCTTTTATCATGTTGCGGCTTTAGTGCAACATGACACAAGAGGGCACTGTAAGCTAAGTTACAGCTCTCTTGGGTCTCTAGCCTTCTACAGGCCCTAGATACTCGTTTAGGATGGTATTTGATCGGTGCAAGTCATTCAGGGACTGGAATGGTGGCAGCGATCGTTTTGTTTATTTTGAGCTCCTTTTGGCATTCTGAGCACGTTTTTCGCACTGAACCCAAAATGGTGGCCTGGCTCCCAAAATGGCCAGACCACGAGGCTCCTTTGTCCTGTCCACTGACCGTCTTGCTCCCTTCACCTTCCCCAGGTCGAGCGACCCGGGGCCTTCCTTATTTGGGCATGTACTTTCCCGCGAAACGCAGATGCTTTCGCGGGCTTCTACATGTCGTTTGTGTGCCTCCAGGGTGTGGGCTGGGATGTCTGGTCCCAATACACATCCTGGGTGCCAGAGAGTCTAGGGTGGTGTGAATGCCTGGGACCACCGTGGTCCGTGATTGGTCCACGTATGGTATGTGTGTTGATGAGCGGATCTCCCATTGGCTCCCCTCCGTTTTGGCGCGAAGGGAACCGTGGATAAGAGGGGGCTGGAAACACCACTACCATGTCGATCTCCTGAGTTCTCACGAACGAAGGAATACAGGAGCCAAGTATCCTGCAACCACGAGGCTGGACCGAGGAATCGCTGGTGACCCGCTGAAGGAATCCTCCTTTGCACTGCTGTCGTCCTGTGAAACCCTTTCCTCCTTGATCGAACCAGAAGGCCTGTACTGGTGCTTCGACCTTTGGAATAGCAGGAACAGCTATTCCCGGCATCTTCAGCCATCTCCTGCCAAGTAAGCCTTCGGAAGCGTCTCTGGGCCATCCAGTTGACTTACCAGCTTACAAGGGAGTCTTGCTCTGTAACCGCCGCCAGGTTGTGCAGTATCTCGAGTCCTTGTCACTCTCCCACGCTTCGTGCACGTGGCGTTCCCAGGTCTGAAGGGAGGAGTGTACTTTTGACTCAGGTACGCACGGCCGCTCCGTTGACCTGCTGCGGCAACAAACTGTGCCGGTTTCGTCGATTGGGACGTCTTTTTGCTCTACACGACTACAAGGCGTTCCCTGCTCTTCTGAACCTGCCAGCTGCTGAAACTAACGTGGAGAAGCCTGGGTCTGCTTGCTTCGGGGACCGGTGAGTAGTATATCTAGGATCTGGTCGCCCTCCTGCAGTATCCCATTGCTTTTCCCTGCTGTGTAAAAACAGCACCCTTTTGCCGTACTCGCGCTCTGCTTCTGCCCGCTGTGGAGGCTGCGCTTGAGTTGCGGAACCTGTTCTTCTTCTGCTGTGCACTAACCCGAACTGCCTGACTTCCTCCGAAGAGCTTCTCCTTTTGCCCGTTGGCACCAGCGTGTGCAGGTACTTTGAGCACAAGGCTCCACTCTTCGCAGGGCTCGGACTTCCATCTAGTTAGGTGCCTATGAAGGCGAACTGAGTCGAAAGCATTATCGCACTGCCTGTTTTCCTTCCCTTTCAGGTGGACTACATATTTCGTGCTTTAAACGCTTGCGACTGTGTATTTGTATATATATTGTGTGGATATGGTATGTGTTGGCTTAGTATTGTGATATTGTGATTTTCTCGCTACGGTCATTATTTTAAAGGCCTTAAAATAAATGTGTATCTATTTTTGATATAACAACTGTTTGGAGTAGTTTGTAAGCGCTCTTGCTTTGTGTGCTCATTGCGAGCTTTCAGTCACCCTCACCCCTCTTGAGACCTAGTCTTGACCGCCGCGATCGCTACCTTGATTGGTCTGGCTTGTCCAGAGGTTACCCTGTTCCAAGTAATTAGGTTGGCCTTCTGAACTTCTGCGCCGCCAGGACAGAGTTCAGAAATCCGTCTTAACAAATTGGTGTACAGCGGTGGGATACGACTGAAGGTATCCAGTGTTGCGCTCGAACTAAGGCATTTCAGGTTATTCCAACCAGTACACGTAGTGAATTGTTATAGTATAACTTTAAAAAGGCCATTGTCCTATCAAACAGTATGGAAACAAGTACCTTGTTAACTTTGAATGCTTCTAAATCAGAAACACTAAAAAAGATGTGTGCGGAGAGAGGGGTTTCCTCTCAAGGCACGAAATTGGAAATGATCCAAAGAATCGTGGCGTGGCAAGAAGCGCAGCTTGACGCTATCACTTCTGAGGACAGTGCGGAAGGTGGTGGGGCTGCTCTCACTGGTAGAACCGACGGTTCTGCCGCCGCACTGATCCACCGCGACCACGAGGACAGGGAGGACGAGATGTCTAATGTTTCCTCTGCCAGTGCTGATGGGGAGGCTATGCTTGAATTCAAGAAGCAAGAGCTGCGGTTTAGGCAGCAGGAGCTTGAATTCAGCATAGCCAAACTAAAAATCGAACAGGCAGAAAAACAGAAAGACAGGGATCACCAGTTTGAACTGGCCAAGCTTCAGGTTGCAAATGGATCCAAGGGTCCTGGACATGGGTCTGGGGCCTCCTCTCATCCACGGTTTCCGAAAGATCTGCTCAGTGTGTATGAGGAAAGGAATGACATTATGGACTGGCTGAATGCGTTTGAGTATGCATGCGAGGTTCAAGAAGTTGACAATGCTGATAAAATTGCATGGTTACTCAGTAGACTGCCCCATTCTGGCTGTAGTGCCATCATGGAAATGTCGAAGGCTGAGCGAGCTGATTTCGCAATGTTAAAGCAAACTCTCATTTTAAAGTTTGGGAAGACTCCGGCCCAATATTTAAAGCGTTTTCGAGAGTATAAGAAAAAGGAAGGTGGTACTTGGGTATCTTATGTCGCTGAATCCTTGAAAAACTTAACTGGCTGGGTCGAAGGCTATAAGGTCTCTACCTTCGAAGGCATGATAAATCTTGTCATGCTGGAACACATTTTTGCTTCTTCTTCCCCGGAGCTTAAGCAGCATTTGGCCGATTCGAAGGAGATAGATCCTAAGAAGCTGGCCATTGCAGCAGACTTATGGGTGTCACATCGAGTGTCCCATAAGGACAAAACTCATCCTGGTAAGCAGGAGGAAGGGAAAAAGTCCAAAGATATGGAGGGTGGGGAATCTGCTAAATCTTCTTCCCATAAGGGCCACAAAAAGAAAAACAAGGGTAAGACACAAGAGAACTCACAGGGTAGTGGAGGTCAGCCTCCGAAACTGAACTCCGGTTACAATAAGCCTCCCTATGTAAACAGACCCATTGGAACCTGTTTTGCTTGTGGAGCAACTGACCATGTGAAGGGGGATCCCCGTTGTAAGGTTAGACCTTTGGGGGTCCACTCCGCTAATCTGGCCTTCTCCTCCTACGAGGAAGAAGAGATTACAGGAGCATCCTTCTCCTCAGACTCATTTCCCAGCGGAATAGAGGCTGAGGTAGTTTTAGTGTCCCTGGGTTCCTGGGAGCCTAAAGTCGCAGAGGCCTATGCTAGGATTCCGGATAATACCAAGCACTACTTTAAAGACAGTGTGCTGATCAATGGAGTAGATACTCCAGCTCTTAGGGATAGTGGGTGCAGTCACACTGTAGTGGATTCTACCTTGGTAGACTCAGAGGAAGTTGCCAGAGCTACTCTGATGCCCACTAAGTTGGCTGACGGCCCCCTCCGTATGTTTCCCGTGATCCCTGTAAATCTTACTTTAAATGGTACAGCAGTCAGGATTCCAGTGAGCATTCCGAGAAACGTCCCGGGAAAGGTCTTGTTAGGCAATGATCTTAGAGCTTTAGGGCTCGTAGGAGACACTGCCGAAAGACCCTACACACGGTCTCAAGCACGGGCAGCATTGGCCAAGTCAAATACGCCGCCCCAGCCAAAGGGGAAACCCAAGGCGAAAGGAGTCGACAAGTCAAGACGGGGGAAAGAGAATATTCCCCCGAGCTCGCCTACCACTGCGGTGGAGGAAGTTGGTCGATCGCCCGAGCCTGACGAGGAAGTGGCGATGCCTGAAGTATTCGACCCCAACGATCATCCTGAACTAAAGGACTTGTTAGTTGAAGGAGGTCCTGATAGGGACGAATTCAGTAAAGGTCAACATGAGTGCCCATCTCTGGAAGGCCTAAGGAGACAGGCCTGCTCCCAGCTTGAGGGTGAACCTCCTGGGACGCATAGGATTTATTGGGAAGGTGGACTCCTGTATAGTGAGCCCACAGAGTCTACAGAAGGAGACCATAGGAGGTTGGTGGTTCCCCTTGCTGTTAGGCCCTTCCTCCTGCAGTTGGCGCATGAAGTTCCCCTTGCTGGTCACCTTGGTATGAAGAGGACCAAGCAAAGGTTATCCATGCACTTCTACTGGCCCAAGATGGGGGTGCAAGTAGAAAGTCACTGCAGGAGTTGTGCCTCCTGCCAGTTGTCTGGTAAGGTTGGCACGACAATCCAAGCTCCGTTGGTACCGCTCCCAGTTGTGGGGGTACCATTTGAAAGGGTAGGGATCGACATCGTTGGTCCCCTTGACCCACAAACATCCTCGGGCAATAGGTTTATCCTGGTGCTGGTCGACCATGCAACCAGGTATCCTGAGGCCATCCCATTGAAAACTGTAACTGCCAAGTCAGTTGCAAAAGCTTTACTCGGCATATTTACTAGGGTTGGCTTCCGTAAAGAAGTTGTGTCAGATCGTGGCAGCAACTTTATGTCAAAGTATATGCAGGCTATGTGGAAAGAATGTGGGGTCACCTACAAGTTCTCTTCTGCATACCACCCCCAGACCAATGGTCTGGTGGAACGTTTCAACAGAACGTTAAAGAGCATGATTGGGGCTCTGGAGGAGCCCCAGAGAAGAAAATGGGATCTTCTTTTACCATGCTTACTGTTTGCCTACCGAGAGGTACCACAGGAGGGTGTTGGCTTCAGCCCCTTCGAACTTCTGTTCGGTCATCCCGTACGGGGACCCTTAGCCATCGTCAAAGAGGGATGGGAGATGCCCACTCCCCCTGTTACTACCAATGTAGTTGACTATGTGCTAGGGCTCAGAAAACGGATGGTACTTCTGATGGGCTTGGCTAGTGATAAATTGAAGGCAGGGCAAGCGCTGGTGAAACATTGGTACGACCAGAAAGCTTCCCTCATCAACTTTACACCTGGTCAGCAAGTCCTGATCATGAATCCCATAAGGCCTCGAGCTTTACAGGACAAATGGTCAGGCCCTTACACAGTGGTGGAGCCCCTGGGTGAGGTTAACTATTTAGTGGACCTTGGAAGGCCTGGACAGGCTCCAAAAGTGTTCCACGTGAATAGGCTGAAGGCTTTCGTCCCAAGAGTCGAAATCGCAGCACTGCTACTGGCTTCAGACGTTGAGGAAGAGGAGTCAGAACCTCTCCCCGACCTGTTCCAAAGCGGTCCTTCAGATAGCTCCATTGAGGGTGTCCGAGTGGCCCCTCACCTGACTTCTGATCAGCAGGCTGAGGTGAAAAGTTTGCTTAGGCAGTTTTCCCCCCTGTTCTCACAGTCGCCTGGTTTGACACCTTGGTGCAAACATAACATTGACACAGGAGACAGTGAACCTACCAAAAGTAGGGGATACAGGATGTCAGATAAAGTACGGTCTTATATTAAGACCGAGGTCAACAAAATGTTAGACCTTGGGGTGATTGAACCCTCTAGTAGTCCTTGGTCCAGTCCTGTGGTCTTGGTTCCAAAGGCAGGCACTTCTGAATTGAGGTTCTGCGTGGATTACAGGGCTCTGAATGCTGTCACCAAGACAGATGCACACCCCTTGCCTCGAACAGATGAGCTGGTGGATACTTTGGGTGCCTCCAAGTACCTCAGCACGTTTGACCTCACTGCTGGCTATTGGCAAATAGCTCTAGCAGAACATGCCAGGGAGAAGACAGCATTTTCTACTCCAGACGGCCTTTACCAATTCCGGGTAATGCCGTTCGGGTTGAAGAATGCACCTGCCACTTTCCAGAGGCTTGTGAATCATGTGTTGAATGGGTTGGACGAATTCTGTCTTGCATATCTGGACGATATAGCAGTTTTCAGTGCCACCTGGGAAGACCATGTGAAACACCTCGGGATTGTGCTCCAGGCTCTTCAGAAAGCCCACTTGACCATAAAGGCTAGTAAATGCCAGATTGGACAAGGCTCAGTGGTTTACCGAGGACATGAAGTAGGTGGAGGGAGGATACAGCCTCTACCCAGTAAAGTACAAGCAGTACAAGACTGGCCTACCCCCACTACGCAAACCCAAGTGAGAGCCTTCTTAGGACTCACGGGGTATTACCGCAATTTTGTGGCAGACTATGGTACCATAGCTGCCCCTCTGACTGCCCTCACAACTCCGAAGAAACCCAAGAAGGTAACTTGGACCGACGAGTGTGAGAAGGCCTTCAATGGCTTAAAAGACTCCTTGTGTCAGGCCCCTGTGCTCAGGGCCCCTGATTATCAAAGACCTTTTATCGTGCAGACGGACGCCTCTGACACTGGGATAGGAGCTGTACTATCACAAGTAGATGAGAAGGGTAAGGAACACCCTATCGGTTTTATTAGTCGCCAGCTTAAGGACAGAGAGCTCAGATGGTCCACGGTAGAGAAAGAATGTTTCTCTGTTGTGTGGGCCCTAAGGAAGCTGAGGCCCTACCTCTATGGGACCCACTTCACTGTGCAAACTGACCATAAGCCGTTAAAGTGGCTAATGAAAATGAAGGGGGAGAATCCAAAGTTGCTTAGGTGGTCCATAAGTCTACAAGGCTTCGACTTCACTATTGAGCATAGGCCAGGTGTCCAACATAGCAATGCTGATGGGTTGTCCAGAATGTTTAACCGACCTGAACAAGAGACTCATCCAGGGGTGGATTAGTTCCCCCTGTCCATAGTCTGGGAGGGGCGAGTGTTAGGAAAGATTTCGTAATTGTAGGGAATTTTCCTTCCATGTGGCAACCCCTAAACTTTTTGCTATTGTTTTTAACCTTGTTCTTGACTTTGCCAGAGAAGTACAGCCTTCTGCCGCACTTCTCTGGGCTTTCGCTCCTTTCTTACGGGGAAACTGACATGCCTTTAAGACAGTCAGTACCGGGGAACGCTGTTTCCCGTAGTTTCTTTTATCATGTTGCGGCTTTAGTGCAACATGACACAAGAGGGCACTGTAAGCTAAGTTACAGCTCTCTTGGGTCTCTAGCCTTCTACAGGCCCTAGATACTCGTTTAGGATGGTATTTGATCGGTGCAAGTCATTCAGGGACTGGAATGGTGGCAGCGATCGTTTTGTTTATTTTGAGCTCCTTTTGGCGTTCTGAGCACGTTTTTCGCACTGAACCCAAAATGATGGCCTGGCTCCCAAAATGGCCAGACCACGAGGCTCCTTTGTCCTGTCCACTGACCGTCTTGCTCCCTTCACCTTCCCCAGGTCGAGCGACCCGGGGCCTTCCTTATTTGGGCATGTACTTTCCCGCGAAACGCAGATGCTTTCGCGGGCTTCTACATGTCGTTTGTGTGCCTCCAGGGTGTGGGCTGGGATGTCTGGTCCCAATACACATCCTGGGTGCCAGAGAGTCTAGGGTGGTGTGAATGCCTGGGACCACCGTGGTCCGTGATTGGTCCACGTATGGTATGTGTGTTGATGAGCGGATCTCCCATTGGCTCCCCTCCGTTTTGGCGCGAAGGGAACCGTGGATAAGAGGGGGCTGGAAACACCACTACCATGTCGATCTCCTGAGTTCTCACGAACGAAGGAATACAGGAGCCAAGTATCCTGCAACCACGAGGCTGGACCGAGGAATCGCTGGTGACCCGCTGAAGGAATCCTCCTTTGCACTGCTGTCGTCCTGTGAAACCCTTTCCTCCTTGATCGAACCAGAAGGCCTGTACTGGTGCTTCGACCTTTGGAATAGCAGGAACAGCTATTCCCGGCATCTTTAACCATCTCCTGCCAAGTAAGCCTTCGGAAGCGTCTCTGGGCCATCCAGTTGACTGACCAGCTTACAAGGGAGTTTTGCTCTGTAACCGCCGCCAGGTTGTGCAGTATCTCGAGTCCTTGTCACTCTCCCACGCTTCGTGCACTTGGCGTTCCCAGGTCTGAAGGGAGGAGTGTACTTTTGACTCAGGTACGCACGGCCGCTCCGTTGTCCTGCTGCGGCAACAAACTGTGCCGGTTTCGTCGATTGGGACGTCTTTTTGCTCTACACGACTACAAGGCGTTCCCTGCTCTTCTGAACCTGCCAGCTGCTGAAACTAACGTGGAGAAGCCTGGGTCTGCTTGCTTCGGGGACCGGTGAGTAGTATATCTAGGATCTGGTCGCCCTCCTGCAGTATCCCATTGCTTTTCCCTGCTGTGTAAAAACAGCACCCTTTTGCCGTACTCGCGCTCTGCTTCTGCCCGCTGTGGAGGCTGCGCTTGAGTTGCGGAACCTGTTCTTCTTCTGCTGTGCACTAACCCGAACTGCCTGACTTCCTCCGAAGAGCTTCTCCTTTTGCCCGTTGGCACCAGCGTGTGCAGGTACTTTGAGCACAAGGCTCCACTCTTCGCAGGGCTCGGACTTCCATCTAGTTAGGTGCCTATGAAGGCGAACTGAGTCGAAAGCATTATCGCACTGCCTGTTTTCCTTCCCTTTCAGGTGGACTACATATTTCGTGCTTTAAACGCTTGCGACTGTGTATTTGTATATATATTGTGTGGATATGGTATGTGTTGGCTTAGTATTGTGATATTGTGATTTTCTCGCTACGGTCATTATTTTAAAGGCCTTAAAATAAATGTGTATCTATTTTTGATATAACAACTGTTTGGAGTAGTTTGTAAGCGCTCTTGCTTTGTGTGCTCATTGCGAGCTTTCAGTCACCCTCACCCCTCTTGAGACCTAGTCTTGACCGCCGCGATCGCTACCTTGATTGGTCTGGCTTGTCCAGAGGTTACCCTGTTCCAAGTAATTAGGTTGGCCTTCTGAACTTCTGCGCCGCCAGGACAGAGTTCAGAAATCCGTCTTAACAATGCCAAACCTGAGATCCTTCCTATATCATGAGATGTGAGATCCAAATACTTCCCCTTCCAAACCTGAGACCCTCCCTTTAGCATGAGATGTGATATCCAACTCCTTCCCATTCCAATCCTGAGACCTTTCTGATAGCATGAGATGTGATATCTCAATGCCTCTAATACCAAACCTGAGATCCTACCTCTCACATGAAATGTGATATCCAACTCCTTCCCATTCCAATCCTGAGACCCTTCCTATAGCATGAGATGTGATATCTCAATGCTTCTAATATCAAACTTGAGACAATCCCTATAGCATGAGATGTGATATCCAAGTCCTTCCCATTCCAATCCTGAGACACTTCCTATAGCATGAGATGTGATATCTCAATGCTTCTAAAACCAAACCTGAGACTCTTCCTATATCTTGAGATGTGATATCAAACTCCTTCCCATTCCAATCCTGAAATAGCTTGAGATGTGATATCCAACTCCTTCCCATTCCAATCCTGAGACCCTTATTATACCATGAGATGTGATATCTCAAGGCTTCTAATACCAAACCTGAGACCCTTCCTATGGCATGAGATGTGATATCCAACTCCTTGCCATTCAAATCCTGAGACCCTCCCTATAACAAGAGATGTCATATCCAACTCCTTCCCATTCCAAACCTGAGACCCTTCCTTTAGCATGAGATGTGATATCCAAATCCTTCACATTCCAATCCGGAGACCCTTCCTATAACATGAGATGTGATATCCAACTCCTTCCCAATCCAATCCTGAGACCCTTCCGATAGCAGAGATGTGATATCTCAATGCTTATACCAAACCTGAGACCCTTCCTATGGCATGAGATGTGATATCCAACTCCTTGCCATTCAAATCCTGAGACCCTCCCTATAACAAGAGATGTCATATCCAACTCCTTCCCATTCCAAACCTGATACCCTTCCTTTAGCATGAGATGTGATATCCAAATCCTTCACATTCCAATCCAGAGACCAATCCTATAGCATGAGATGTGATATCTCAATGCTTCTAATACCAAACCTGAGACCCTTCCGATAGCATGAGATGTGATATCCAACTCCTTCCCATTCCAATCCTGAGACACTTCCTATAGCATGAGATGTGATATCACAATGCTTCTAATACCAAACCTGAAACCCATCCTATAACATGAGATGTGATATCCAAATCCTTCCCCTTCCAAACCTGAGACCCTTCCTTTAGCATGAGATGTGATATCCAGCTCCTCCCATTCCAATCCTGAGACCCTTCCGATAGCATGAGATGTGATATCTCAATTCTTCTAATATCAAAACTGAGACCCTCCCTATAGCATGAGATGTGATATCTAACTCCTTCCCATTCCAATCCTGAGACCCTTCCGATAGCAGAGATGTGATATCTCAATGCTTATACCAAACCTGAGACCCTTCCTATGGCATGAGATGTGATATCCAACTCCTTGCCATTCAAATCCTGAGACCCTCCCTATAACAAGAGATGTCATATCCAACTCCTTCCCATTCCAAACCTGAGACCCTTCCTTTAGCATGAGATGTGATATCCAAATCCTTCACATTCCAATCCGGAGACCAATCCTATAGCATGAGATGTGATATCTCAATGCTTCTAATACCAAACCTGAGACCCTTCCGATAGCATGAGATGTGATATCTCAATGCTTCAAAAACCAAACATGAGAACCATCCTATAACATGAGATGTGAAATCCAAATCCTTCCCTTCCCAAACCTGAGACTCTTCCAATAGCATGAGATGTGATATCTCAATGCTTCTAATATCAAACTTGAGACCCTCCCTATAGCATGAGATGTGATATCCAAGTCCTTCCCATTCCAATCCTGAGACACTTCCTATAGCATGAGATGTGATATCTCAATGCTTCTAATACCAAACCTGAGACTCTTCCTATAACATGAGATGGGATATCCAACTCCTTCCCATTCCAATCCTGAGACTCTTCTGATAGCAGAGATGTGATATCTCAATGCTTATACCAAACCTGAGACCCTTCCTACGGCATGAGATGTCATATACAACTCCTTCCCATTCCAATCCTGAGACCCTTCCTATAGCATGAGATGTGATATCTCAATGCTTATACCAAACCTGAGACCCTTCCTATAGCATGAGATTTGATGTCTCAATGCTTCTAATACCAAACCTGAGATCCTTCCTATAACATGAGATGTGATATCCAACTCCTTCCATTCCAATCCTGAGACCCTTCCTATAGCATGAGATTTGATATCTCAATGCTTATACCAAACCTGAGACCCTTCCTATAGCATGAGATGTGATATCCAAGTCTTTCCCATTCCAATCCTTAGACCCTTCCTACAGCATGCAATATGATATCTCAATGATTCTAATAACAATCCTGAGACCCGTCCTATAACATGAGATGGGATATCCAATTCCTTCCCATTCCAATCCTGAGACACTTCCGATAGCAGAGATGTGATATCTCAATGCTTATACCAAACCTGAGACCCTTCCTATAACATGAGATCGGATATCCAACTCCTTCCCGTTCCAAACCTGAGACCCTTCCTTTAGCATGAGATGTAATATCCAGCTCCTTCCCATTCCAATCCTGAGACACTTCCGATAGCATGAGATGTGATATCTCAATGCTTCTAATATCAAAACTGAAACCCTCCCTATAGCATGATATGTGATATCTAAGTCCTTCCCATTCCAATCCTGAGACCCTTCCTATAGCATGAGATGTGATATCTCAATGCTTCTACCAAACCTGAGACCCTTCCTTTAGCATGAGATGTGATATCCAACTCCTTCCCATTCCAACCTGAGACCCTTCCTATAGCATGAGAAGGGATATCCAACTCCTTCCCAATCCAATCCTGAGACCCTTCCGATAGCAGAGATGTGATATCTCAATGCTTATACCAAACCTGAGACCCTTCCTATGGCATGAGATGTGATATCCAACTCCTTGCCATTCAAATCCTGAGACCCTCCCTATAACAAGAGATGTCATATCCAACTCCTTCCCATTCCAAACCTGAGACCCATACATGGCATGAGATGTGATATCAAACTCCTTCCCATTCCAATCCTGAGACCCTTCCTATAGCTTGAGATGTGATATCCAACTCCTTCCCATTCCAAACCTGAGACCCTTCCTTTAGCATGAGATGTGATATCCAAATCCTTCACATTCCAATCCGGAGACCCTTCCTATAACATGAGATGTGATATCCAACTCCTTCCCAATCCAATCCTGAGACCCTTCCGATAGCAGAGATGTGATATCTCAATGCTTATACCAAACCTGAGACCCTTCCGATAGCAGAGATGTGATATCTCAATGCTTATACCAAACCTGAGACCCTTCCTATGGCATGAGATGTGATATCCAACACCTTGCCATTCAAATCCTGAGACCCTCCCTATAACAAGAGATGTCATATCCAACTCCTTCCCATTCCAAACCTGAGACCCTTCCTTTAGCATGAGATGTGATATCCAAATCCTTCACATTCCAATCCGGAGACCCTTCCTATAACATGAGATGTGATATCCAACTCCTTCCCAATCCAATCCTGAGACCCTTCCGATAGCAGAGATGTGATATCTCAATGCTTATACCAAACCTGAGACCCTTCCTATAACATGACATGTGATATCCAACTCCTTTCGATTCCAATCCTGAGACCCTTCCTATAGCATGAGATGTGATATCGCAATGCTTCTACTAAAACTGAGACCCTTCCTTTAGCATGAGATGTGATATCCAAGTCCTTCCCATTCCAATCCTGAGACCCTTCCTATAGCATGAGATGTGATATCTCAATGCTTCTAATACCAAACCTGAGATCCTTCCGATAGCATGAGATGTGATATCTCAATGCTTCTAATACCAAACCTGAGATCCTTCCTATAACATGCGATGTGATATCCAAATCCTTCCCCATCCAAACCTGAGACCCTCCCTTTAGCATGAGATGTGATATCCAACTCCTTCCCATTCCAATCCTGATACCCTTCTGATAGCATGAGATGTGATATCTCAATGCCTCTAATACCAAACCTGAGATCCTAACTCTAACATGAAATGTGATATCCAACTCCTTCCCTTTCCAAACCTGAGAGCCTTCCTACAGCATGAGATGTGATATCCAAGTCCTTCCCATTCCAATCTTGAGACCCTTCCTATAACATGAGATGTGATATCCAACTCTTTCCCATTCCAACCTGAGACCTTTCCTATAGCATGAGATGGGATATCCAACAACTCCTTCCAAATCCAATCCTGATACCCTTCCGATAGCATGAGATGTGATATCCCAATGCTTCTACAAAACCTGAGACCCATACCATGGCATGATGTGATATCAAACTCCCGTCCTATACCATGAGACTTGATATCTCAATGCTTCTAATACCAAACCTGAGACCGGTCAAATAACATGAGATGTGATATCCAAATCCTTCCCCTTCCAAACCTGAGACCCTTCCTTTAGCATGAGATGTGATATCCAAATCCTTCCCATTCCAATCCTTAAACCCTTCCTTTAGCATGAGATGTGATATCTCAATGTTTCTAATAAAAAACCTGAGACCCTTCCTATATCAAGAGATGTGATATCCAAATCCTTCCCATTCCAACCTGAGACCCTTCCTATAGCATGAGAAGGGATATCCAACTCCTTCCCATTCCAATCCTTAAACCCTTCCTATAGCATGAGATGTGATATCTCAATGTTTCTAATAAAAAACCTGAGACCCTTCCTATAGCAAGAGATGTGATATCCAAATCCTTCCCATTCTAACCTGAGACCCTTCCTATAGCATGAGAAGGGATATCCAACTCCTTCCCATTCCAATCCTGAGATCCTTCCTATAACATGAGATGTGATATCCAATTCCTTCCCATTCCAAACCTGAGACCCTTCCTATTGGATGAGATGTGATATCCAACTCCTTCCCATTCCAAACCTGAGACCCTTCCTATACCATAAGATGTGATATCTCAATGCTTCTAATACCAAACCTGGGACCCGTCCTATAACATGAGATATGATATCCAAATCCTTCCCATTCCAATCCTGAAACCCTTCCGATAGCATGAGATGTGATATCTCAATGTTTCTAATAAAAAACCTGAGACCCTTCATATAGCAAGAGATGTGATATCCAAATCCTTCCCATTTCAATCTTGAGACCCTTCCTATAACATGAGATATGATATCCAACTCCTTCCCATTCCAACATGAGACCCTTCCTATAGCATGAAAAGGGATGTCCAACTCCTTCCCAATCCAATCCTGAGACCCTTCCGATAGCAGAGATGTGATATCTCAATGCTTATACCAAACCTGAGACCCTTCCTTTAGCATGAGATTTGATATCCAAATCCTTCACATTCCAATCCTGAGACCCTTCCTATAGCATGAGATGTGATATCTCAATGCTTCTAATACCAAACCTGAGATGCTTCCTATAACATGAGATGTGATATCCAACTCCTTCCCATTCCAAACCTGAGACCCTTCCGATAGCATGAGATGTGATATCTCAATGCTTCTAAAACCAAACATGAGAACCATACTATAACATGAGATGTGAAATCCCAATCCTTCCCTTCCCAAACCTGAGACCCTTCCTATAGCTTGAGATGTGATATCAAACTCCTTCCCATTCCAATCCTGAAATAGCTTGAGATGTGATATCCAACTCCTTCCCATTCCAATCCTGAGACCCTTATTATACCATGAGATGTGATATCTCAAGGCTTCTAATACCAAACCTGAGACCCTTCCTATGGCATGAGATGTGATATCCAACTCCTTGCCATTCAAATCCTGAGACCCTCCCTATAACAAGAGATGCCATATCCAACTCCTTCCCATTCCAAACCTGAGACGCTTCCTTTAGCATGAGATGTGATATCTCAATGCTTCTAATACCAAACCTGAGACCCTTCCGATAGCATGAGATGTGATATCTCAATGCTTCAAAAACCAAACATGAGAACCATCCTATAACATGAGATGTGAAATCCAAATCCTTCCCTTCCCAAACCTTAGACTCTTCCTATAGCATGAGATGTGATATCTCAATGCTTCTACCAAACCTGAAACCCTTCCTTTAGCATGAGATGTGATATCCAGCTCCTCCCATTCCAATCCTGAGACCCTTCCGATAGCATGAGATGTGATATCTCAATGCTTCTAATATCAAAACTGAGACCCTCCCTATAGCATGAGATGTGATATTTAAGTCCTTCCCATTCCAATCCTGAGACCCTTCCGATAGCAGAGATGTGATATCTCAATGCTTATACCAAACCTGAGACCCTTCCTATGGCATGAGATGTCATATACAACTCCTTCCCATTCCAATCCTGAGACCCTTCCTATAGCATGAGATGTGATATCTCAATGCTTATATCAAACCTGAGACCCTTCCTATAGCATGAGATGTGATATCCAACTCCTTCCCATTCCAATCCTGAGACCCTTCCTATAGCATGAGATGTGATGTCTCAATGCTTCTAATACCAAACCTGAGATCCTTCCTATAACATGAGATGTGATATCCAACTCCTTCCATTCCAATCCTGAGACCCTTCCTATAGCATGAGATTTGATATCTCAATGCTTATACCAAACCTGAGACCCTTCCTATAGCATGAGATGTGATATCCAAGTCTTTCCCATTCCAATCCTTAGACCCTTCATACAGCATGCAATATGATATCTCAATGATTCTAATAACAATCCTGAGACCCGTCCTATAACATGAGATGGGATATCCAATTCCTTCCCATTCCAATCCTGAGACACTTCCGATAGCAGAGATGTGATATCTCAATGCTTATACCAAACCTGAGACCCTTCCTATAACATGAGATGGGATATCCAACTCCTTCCCGTTCCAAACCTGAGACCCTTCCTTTAGCATGAGATGTAATATCCAGCTCCTTCCCATTCCAATCCTGAGACACTTCCGATAGCATGAGATGTGATATCTCAATGCTTCTACCAAACCTGAGACCCTTCCTTTAGCATGAGATGTGATATCCAACTCCTTCCCATTCCAACCTGAGACCCTTCCTATAGCATGAGAAGGGATATCCAACTCCTTCCCAATCCAATCCTGAGACCCTTCCGATAGCAGAGATGTGATATCTCAATGCTTATACCAAACCTGAGACCCTTCCTATGGCATGAGATGTGATATCCAACTCCTTGCCATTCAAATCCTGAGACCCTCCCTATAACAAGAGATGTCATATCCAACTCCTTCCCATTCCAAACCTGAGACCCTTCCTTTAGCATGAGATGTGATATCCAAATCCTTCACATTCCAATCCGGAGACCCTTCCTATAACATGAGATGTGATATCCAACTCCTTCCCAATCCAATCCTGAGACCCTTCCGATAGCAGAGATGTGATATCTCAATGCTTATACCAAACCTGAGACCCTTCCTATGGCATGAGATGTGATATCCAACTCCTTGCCATTCAAATCCTGAGACCCTCCCTATAACAAGAGATGTCATATCCAACTCCTTCCCATTCCAAACCTGAGACCCTTCCTTTAGCATGAGATGTGATATCCAAATCCTTCACATTCCAATCCAGAGACCAATCCTATAGCATGAGATGTGATATCTCAATGCTTCTAATACCAAACCTGAGACCCTTCCGATAGCATGAGATGTGATATCTCAATGCTTCAAAAACCAAACATGAGAACCGTCCTATAACATGAGATGTGAAATCCAAATCCTTCCCTTCCCAAACCTGAGACTCTTCCTATAGCATGAGATGTGATATCTCAATGCTTCTAATATCAAACTTGAGACCCTCCCTATAGCATGAGATGTGATATCCAAGTCCTTCCCATTCCAATCCTGAGACACTTCCTATAGCATGAGATGTGATATCTCAATGCTTCTAATACCAAACCTGAGACTCTTCCTATAACATGTGATGGGATATCCAACTCCTTCCCATTCCAATCCTGAGACTCTTCTGATAGCAGAGATGTGATATCTCAATGCTTATACCAAACCTGAGACCCTTCCTACGGCATGAGATGTCATATACAACTCCTTCCCATTCCAATCCTGAAACCCTTCCTATAGCATGAGATGTGATATCTCAATGCTTATACCAAACCTGAGACCCTTCCTATAGCATGAGATGTGATATCCAACTCCTTCCCATTCCAATCCTGAGACCCTTCCTATAGCATGAGATGTGATGTCTCAATGCTTCTAATACCAAACCTGAGATCCTTCCTATAACATGAGATGTGATATCCAACTCCTTCCATTCCAATCCTGAGACCCTTCCTATAGCATGAGATTTGATATCTCAATGCTTATACCAAACCTGAGACCCTTCCTATAGCATGAGATGTGATATCCAAGTCTTTCCCATTCTAATCCTTAGACCCTTCCTACAGCATGCAATATGATATCTCAATGATTCTAATAACAATCCTGAGACCCGTCCTATAACATGAGATGGGATATCCAACTCCTTCCCATTCCAATCCTGAGACACTTCCGATAGCAGAGATGTGATATCTCAATGCTTATACCAAACCTGAGACCCTTCCTATAACATGAGATCGGATATCCAACTCCTTCCCGTTCCAAACCTGAGACCCTTCCTTTAGCATGAGATGTAATATCCAGCTCCTTCCCATTCCAATCCTGAGACACTTCCGATTGCATGAGATGTGATATCTCAATGCTTCTAATATCAAAACTGAAACCCTCCCTATAGCATGAGATGTGATATCCAACTCCTTCCCTTTCCAACCTGAGACCCTTCCTATAGCATGAGAAGGGATATCCAACTCCTTCCCAATCCAATCCTGAGACCCTTCCGATAGCAGAGATGTGATATCTCAATGCTTATACCAAACCTGAGACCCTTCCTATGGCATGAGATGTGATATCCAACTCCTTGCCATTCAAATCCTGAGACCCTTCCTATAGCATGAGAAGGGATATCCAACTCCTTCCCAATCCAATCCTGAGACCCTTCCGATAGCAGAGATGTGATATCTCAATGCTTATACCAATCCTGAGACCCTTCCTATAGCATGAGATGTGATGTCTCAATGCTTCTAATACCAAACCTGAGATCCTTCCTATAACATGAGATGTGATATCCAACTCCTTCCATTCCAATCCTGAGACCCTTCCTATAGCATGAGATTTGATATCTCAATGCTTATACCAAACCTGAGACCCTTCCTATAGCATGAGATGTGATATCCAAGTCTTTCCCATTCCAATCTTTAGACCCTTCATACAGCATGCAATATGATATCTCAATGATTCTAATAACAATCCTGACACCCGTCCTATAACATGAGATGGGATATCCAATTCCTTCCCATTCCAATCCTGAGACACTTCCTATAGCAGAGATGTGATATCTCAATGCTTATACCAAACCTGAGACCCTTCCTATAACATGAGATCGGATATCCAACTCCTTCCCGTTCCAAACCTGAGACCCTTCCTTTAGCATGAGATGTAATATCCAGCTCCTTCCCATTCCAATCCTGAGACACTTCCGATAGCATGAGATGTGATATCTCAATGCTTCTACCAAACCTGAGACCCTTCCTTTAGCATGAGATGTGATATCCAACTCCTTGCCATTCAAATCCTGAGACCCTCCCTATAACAAGAGATGTCATATCCAACTCCTTCCCATTCCAAACCTGAGACCCTTCCTTTAGCATGAGATGTGATATCCAAATCCTTCACATTCCAATCCGGAGACCCTTCCTATAACATGAGATGTGATATCCAACTCCTTCCCAATCCAATCCTGAGACACTTCCGATAGCAGAGATGTGATATCTCAATGCTTATACCAAACCTGAGACCCTTCCTATGGCATGAGATGTGATATCCAACTCCTTGCCATTCAAATCCTGAGACCCTCCCTATAACAAGAGATGTCATATCCAACTCCTTCCCATTCCAAACCTGAGACCCTTCCTTTAGCATGAGATGTGATATCCAAATCCTTCACATTCCAATCCAGAGACCAATCTATAGCATGAGATGTGATATCTCAATGCTTCTAATACCAAACCTGAGACCCTTCCGATAGCATGAGATGTGATATCTCAATGCTTCAAAAACCAAACATGAGAACCGTCCTATAACATGAGATGTGAAATCCAAATCCTTCCCTTCCCAAACCTGAGACTCTTCCTATAGCATGAGATGTGATATCTCAATGCTTCTAATATCAAACTTGAGACCCTCCCTATAGCATGAGATGTGATATCCAAGTCCTTCCCATTCCAATCCTGAGACACTTCCTATAGCATGAGATGTGATATCTCAATGCTTCTAATACCAAACCTGAGACTCTTCCTATAACATGAGATGGGATATCCAACTCCTTCCCATTCCAATCCTGAGACTCTTCTGATAGCAGAGATGTGATATCTCAATGCTTATACCAAACCTGAGACCCTTCCTACGGCATGAGATGTCATATACAACTCCTTCCCATTCCAATCCTGAGACCCTTCCTATAGCATGAGATGTGATATCTCAATGCTTATACCAAACCTGAGACCCTTCCTATAGCATGAGATGTGATATCCAACTCCTTCCCATTCCAATCCTGAGACCCTTCCTATAGCATGAGATGTGATGTCTCAATGCTTCTAATACCAAACCTGAGATCCTTCCTATAACATGAGATGTGATATCCAACTCCTTCCATTCCAATCCTGAGACCCTTCCTATAGCATGAGATTTGATATCTCAATGCTTATACCAAACCTGAGACCCTTCCTATAGCATGAGATGTGATATCCAAGACTTTCCCATTCCAATCCTTAGACCCTTCCTACAGCATGCAATATGATATCTCAATGATTCTAATAACAATCCTGAGACCCGTCCTATAACATGAGATGGGATATCCAACTCCTTCCCATTCCAATCCTGAGACACTTCCGATAGCAGAGATATGATATCTCAATGCTTATACCAAACCTGAGACCCTTCCTATAACATGAGATCGGATATCCAACTCCTTCCAGTTCCAAACCTGAGACCCTTCCTTTAGCATGAGATGTAATATCCAGCTCCTTCCCATTCCAATCCTGAGACACTTCCGATAGCATGAGATGTGATATCTCAATGCTTCTAATATCAAAACTGAAACCCTCCCTATAGCATGAGATGTGATATCCAACTCCTTCCCATTCCAACCTGAGACCCTTCCTATAGCATGAGAAGGGATATCCAACTCCTTCCCAATCCAATCCTGAGACCCTTCCGATAGCAGAGATGTGATATCTCAATGCTTATACCAAATCTGAGACCCTTCCTATGGCATGAGATGTCATATCCAACTCCTTCCCATTCCAAACCTGAGACCCTTCCTTTAGCATGAGATGTGATATCCAAATCCTTCACATTCCAATCCGGAGACCCTTCCTATAACATGAGATGTGATATCCAACTCCTTCCCAATCCAATCCTGAGACCCTTCCGATAGCAGAGATGTGATATCTCAATGCTTATACCAAACCTGAGACCCTTCCTATAGCATGAGATGTGATATCCAACTCCTTCCGATTCCAATCCTGAGACCCTTCCTATAGCATGAGATGTGATATCGCAATGCTTCTACCAAAACTGAGACCCTTCCTTTAGCATGAGATGTGATATCCAAGTCCTTCCCATTCCAATCCTGAGACCCTTCCTATAGCATGAGATGTGATATCTCAATGCTTCTAATACCAAACCTGAGATCCTTCCGATAGCATGAGATGTGATATCTCAATGCTTCTAATACCAAACCTGAGATCCTTCCTATAACATGAGATGTGATATCCAAATCCTTCCCCATCCAAACCTGAGACCCTCCCTTTAGCATGAGATGTGATATCCAACTCCTTCCCATTCCAATCCTGATACCCTTCTGATAGCATGAGATGTGATATCTCAATGCCTCTAATACCAAACCTGAGATCCTACCTCTAACATGAAATGTGATATCCAACTCCTTCCCTTTCCAAACCTGAGAGCCTTCCTACAGCATGAGATGTGATATCCAAGTCCTTCCCATTCCAATCTTGAGACCCTTCCTATAACATGAGATGTGATATCCAACTCTTTCCCATTCCAACCTGAGACCTTTCCTATAGCATGAGATGGGATATCCAACAACTCCTTCCAAATCCAATCCTGATACCCTTCCGATAGCATGAGATGTGATATCCCAATGCTTCTACAAAACCTGAGACCCATACCATGGCATGATGTGATATCAAACTCCCGTCCTATACCATGAGACTTGATATCTCAATGCTTCTAATACCAAACCTGAGACGGGTCAAATAACATGAGATGTGATATCCAAATCCTTCCCCTTCCAAACCTGAGACCCTTCCTTTAGCATGAGATGTGATATCCAAATCCTTCCCATTCCAATCCTTAAACCCTTCCTATAGCATGAGATGTGATATCTCAATGTTTCTAATAAAAAACCTGAGACCCTTCCTATAGCAAGAGATGTGATATCCAAATCCTTCCCATTCCAACCTGAGACCCTTCCTATAGCATGAGAAGGGATATCCAACTCCTTCCCATTCCAATCCTTAAACCCTTCCTATAGCATGAGATGTGATATCTCAATGTTTCTAATAAAAAACCTGAGACCCTTCCTATAGCAAGAGATGTGATATCCAAATCCTTCCCATTCCAAACCTGAGACCCTTCCTATTGGATGAGATGTGATATCCAACTACTTCCCATTCCAAACCTGAGACCCTTCCTATACCATAAGATGTGATATCTCAATGCTTCTAATACCAAACCTGGGACCCGTCCTATAACATGAGATATGATATCCAAATCCTTCCCATTCCAATCCTGAAACCCTTCCGATAGCATGAGATGTGATATCTCAATGTTTCTAATAAAAAACCTGAGACCCTTCATATAGCAAGAGATGTGATATCCAAATACTTCCCATTCCAACATGAGACCCTTCCTATAGCCTGAGAAGGGATGTCCAACTCCTTCCCAATCCAATCCTGAGACCCTTCCGATAGCAGAGATGTGATATCTCAATGCTTATACCAAACCTGAGACCCTTCCTTTAGCATGAGATTTGATATCCAAATCCTTCACATTCCAATCCTGAGACCCTTCCTATAGCATGAGATGTGATATCTCAATGCTTCTAATACCAAACCTGAGATGCTTCCTATAACATGAGATGTGATATCCAACTCCTTCCCATTCCAAACCTGAGACCCTTCCGATAGCATGAGATGTGATATCTCAATGCTTCTAAAACCAAACATGAGAACCATCCTATAACATGAGATGTGAAATCCCAATCCTTCCCTTCCCAAACCTGAGACACTACCTATAGCTTGAGATGTGATATCAAACTCCTTCCCATTCCAATCCTGAAATAGCTTGAGATGTGATATCCAACTCAATCCCATTCCAATCCTGAGACCCTTATTATACCATGAGATGTGATATCTCAAGGCTTCTAATACCAAACCTGAGACCCTTCCTATGGCATGAGATGTGATATCCAACTCCTTGCCATTCAAATCCTGAGACCCTCCCTATAACAAGAGATGTCATATCCAACTCCTTCCCATTCCAAACCTGAGACCATTCCTTTAGCATGAGATGTGATATCCAAATCCTTCACATTCCAATCCAGAGACCAATCCTATAGCATGAGATGTGATATCTCAATGCTTCTAATACCAAACCTGAGACCCTTCCGATAGCATGAGATGTGATATCTCAATTCTTCAAAAACCAAACATGAGAACCATCCTATAACATGAGATGTGAAATCCAAATCCTTCCCTTCCCAAACCTGAGACTCTTCCTATAGCATGAGATGTGATATCTCAATGCTTCTACCAAACCTGAAACCCTTCCTATAGCATAAGATGTGATATACAACTCCTTCCCATTCCAATCCTGAGACACTTCCTATAGCATGAGATGTGATATCACAATGCTTCTAATACCACACCTGAGACCCATTCTATAACATGAGATGTGATATCCAAATCCTTCCCCTTCCAAACCTGAGACCCTTCCTTTAGCATGAGATGTGATATCCAGCTCCTCCCATTCCAATCCTGAGACCCTTCCGATAGCATGAGATGTGATATCTCAATGCTTCTAATATCAAAACTGAGACCCTCCCTATAGCATGAGATGTGATATCTAAGTCCTTCCCATTCCAATCCTGAGACCCTTCCGATAGCAGAGATGTGATATCTCAATGCTTATACCAAACCTGAGACCCTTCCTATGGCATGAGATGTGATATCCAACTCCTTGCCATTCAAATCCTGAGACCCTCCCTATAACAAGAGATGTCATATCCAACTCCTTCCCATTCCAAACCTGAGACCCTTCCTTTAGCATGAGATGTGATATCCAAATCCTTCACATTCCAACCCCTAGACCAATCCTATAGCATGAGATGTGATATCTCAATGCTTCTAATACCAAACCTGAGACCCTTCCGATAGCATGAGATGTAATATCTCAATGCTTCAAAAACCAAACATGAGAACCATCCTATAACATGAGATGTGAAATCCAAATCCTTCCCTTCCCAAACCTGAGACTCTTCCTATAGCATGAGATGTGATATCTCAATGCTTCTAATATCAAACGTGAGACCCTCCCTATAGCATGAGATGTGATATCCAAGTCCTTCCCATTCCAATCCTGAGACACTTCCTATAGCATGAGATGTGATATCTCAATGCTTCTAATACCAAACCTGAGACTCTTCCTATAACATGAGATGGGATATCCAACTCCTTCCCATTCCAATCCTGAGACTCTTCTGATAGCAGAGATGTGATATCTCAATGCTTATACCAAACCTGAGACCCTTCCTATAGCATGAGATGTGATATCCAACTCCTTCCCATTCCAATCCTGAGACCCTTCCTATAGCATGAGATGTGATGTCTCAATGCTTCTAATACCAAACCTGAGATCCTTCCTATAACATGAGATGTGATATCCAACTCCTTCCATTCCAATCCTGAGACCCTTCCTATAGCATGAGATTTGATATCTCAATGCTTATACCAAACCTGAGACTCTTCCTATAGCATGAGATGTGATATCCAAGTCTTTCCCGTTCCAAACCTGAGACCCTTCCTTTAGCATGAGATGTAATATCCAGCTCCTTCCCATTCCAATCCTGAGACACTTCCGATAGCATGAGATGTGATATCTCAATGCTTCTAATATCAAAACTGAAACCCTCCCTATAGCATGATATGTGATATCTAAGTCCTTCCCATTCCAATCCTGAGACCCTTCCTATAGCATGAGATGTGATATCTCAATGCTTCTACCAAACCTGAGACCCTTCCTTTAGCATGAGATGTGATATCCAACTCCTTCCCATTCCAACCTGAGACCCTTCCTATAGCATGAGAAGGGATATCCAACTCCTTCCCAATCCAATCCTGAGACCCTTCCGATAGCAGAGATGTGATATCTCAATGCTTATACCAAACCTGAGACCCTTCCTATGGCATGAGATGTGATATCCAACTCCTTGCCATTCAAATCCTGAGACCCTCCCTATAACAAGAGATGTCATATCCAACTCCTTCCCATTCCAAACCTGAGACCCTTCCTTTAGCATGAGATGTGATATCCAAATCCTTCACATTCCAATCCGGAGACCCTTCCTATAACATGAGATGTGATATCCAACTCCTTCCCAATCCAATCCTGAGACCTTTGCAGAGATGTGATATCTCAATGCTTATACCAAACCTGAGACCCTTCCTATGGCATGAGATGTGATATCCAACTCCTTCACATTCCAATCCGGAGACCAATCCTATAGCATGAGATGTGATATCTCAATGCTTCAAATACCAAACCTGAGACCCTTCCGATAGCATGAGATGTGATATCTCAATGCTTCAAAAACCAAACATGAGAACCATCCTATAACATGAGATGTGAAATCCAAATCCTTCCCTTCCCAAACCTGAGACTCTTCCTATAGCATGAGATGTGATATCTCAATGCTTCTACCAAACCTGAAACCCTTCCTATAGCATGAGATGTGATATCCAAATCCTTCACATTCCAATCCGGAGACCCTTCCTATAACATGAGATGTCATATCCAACTCCTTCCCATTCCAAACCTGAGACCCTTCCTTTAGCATGAGATGTGATATCCAAATCCTTCACATTCCAATCCGGAGACCAATCCTATAGCATGAGATGTGATATCTCAATGCTTCAAATACCAAACCTGAGACCCTTCCGATAGCATGAGATGTGATATCTCAATGCTTCAAAAACCAAACATGAGAACCATCCTATAACATGAGATGTGAAATCCAAATCCTTCCCTTCCCAAACCTGAGACTCTTCCTATAGCATGAGATGTGATATCTCAATGCTTCTACCAAACCTGAAACCCTTCCTATAGCATGAGATGTGATATCCAACTCCTTCCCATTCCAATCCTGAGACACTTCCAATATCATGAGATGTGATATCACAATGCTTCTAATACCAAACCTGAGACCCATCCTATAACATGAGATGTGATATCCAAATCCTTCCCCTTCCAAACCTGAGACCCTTCCTTTAGCATGAGATGTGATATCCAGCTCCTCCCATTCCAATCCTGAGACCCTTCCGATAGCATGAGATGTGATATCTCAATGCTTCTAATATCAAAACTGAGACCCTCCCTATAGCATGAGATGTGATATCTAAGTCCTTCCCATTCCAATCCTGAGACCCTTCCGATAGCAGAGATGTGATATCTCAATGCTTATACCAAACCTGAGACCCTTCCTATGGCATGAGATGTGATATCCAACTCCTTGCCATTCAAATCCTGAGACCCTCCCTATAACAAGAGATGTCATATCCAACTCCTTCCCATTCCAAACCTGAGACCCTTCCTTTAGCATGAGATGTGATATCCAAATCCTTCACATTCCAATCCGGAGACCAATCCTATAGCATGAGATGTGATATCTCAATGCTTCTAATACCAAACCTGAGACCCTTCCGATAGCATGAGATGTGATATCTCAATGCTTCAAAAACCAAACATGAGAACCATCCTATAACATGAGATGTGAAATCCAAATCCTTCCCTTCCCAAACCTTAGACTTCCTATAGCATGAGATGTGATATCTCAATGCTTCTAATATCAAACTTGAGACCCTCCCTATAGCATGAGATGTGATATCCAAGTCCTTCCCATTCCAATCCTGAGACACTTCCTACGGCATGAGATGTCATATACAACTCCTTCCCATTCCAATCCTGAGACCCTTCCTATAGCATGAGATGTGATATCTCAAAGCTTATACCAAACCTGAGACCCTTCCTATAGCATGAGATGTGATATCCAACTCCTTCCCATTCCAATCCTGAGACCCTTCCTATAGCATGAGATGTGATGTCTCAATGCTTCTAATACCAAACCTGAGATCCTTCCTATAACATGAGATGTGATATCCAACTCCTTCCATTCCAATCCTGAGACCCTTCCTATAGCATGAGATTTGATATCTCAATGTTTATACCAAACCTGAGACCCTTCCTATAGCATGAGATGTGATATCCAAGTCTTTCCCATTCCAATCCTTAGACCCTTCATACAGCATGCAATATGATATCTCAATGATTCTAATAACAATCCTGAGACCCGTCCTATAACATGAGATGGGATATCCAATTCCTTCCCATTCCAATCCTGAGACACTTCCGATAGCAGAGATGTGATATCTCAATGTTTATACCAAACCTGAGACCCTTCCTATAACATGAGATCGGATATCCAACTCCTTCCCGTTCCAAACCTGAGACCCTTCCTTTAGCATGAGATGTAATATCCAGCTCCTTCCCATTCCAATCCTGAGACACTTCCGATAGCATGAGATGTGATATCTCAATGCTTCTACCAAACCTGAGACCCTTCCTTTAGCATGAGATGTGATATCCAACTCCTTCCCATTCCAACCTGAGACCCTTCCTATAGCATGAGAAGGGATATCCAACTCCTTCCCAATCCAATCCTGAGAGCCTTCCGATAGCAGAGATGTGATATCTCAATGCTTATACCAAACCTGAGACCCTTCCTATGGCATGAGATGTGATATCCAACTCCTTCCCATTCCAACCTGAGACCCTTCCTATAGCATGAGAAGGGATATCCAACTCCTTCCCAATCCAATCCTGAGAGCCTTCCGATAGCAGAGATGTGATATCTCAATGCTTATACCAAACCTGAGACCCTTCCTATGGCATGAGATGTGATATCCAACTCCTTGCCATTCAAATCCTGAGACCCTCCCTATAACAAGAGATGTCATATCCAACTCCTTCCCATTCCAAACCTGAGACCCTTCCTTTAGCATGAGATGTGATATCCAAATCCTTCACATTCCAATCCGGAGACCCTTCCTATAACATGAGATGTGATATCCAACTCCTTCCCAATCCAATCCTGAGACCCTTGCAGAGATGTGATATCTCAATGCTTATACCAAACCTGAGACCCTTCCTATGACATGAGATGTGATATCCAACTCCTTGCCATTCAAATCCTGAGACCCTCCCTATAACAAGAGATGTCATATCCAACTCCTTCCCATTCCAAACCTGAGACCCTTCCTTTAGCATGAGATGTGATATCCAAATCCTTCACATTCCAATCCGGAGACCAATCCTATAGCATGAGATGTGATATCTCAATGCTTCTAATACCAAACCTGAGACCCTTCCGATAGCATGAGATGTGATATCTCAATGCTTCAAAAACCAAACATGAGAACCATCCTATAACATGAGATGTGAAATCCAAATCCTTCCCTTCCCAAACCTGAGACTCTTCCTATAGCATGAGATGTGATATCTCAATGCTTCTACCAAACCTGAAACCCTTCCTATAGCATGAGATGTGATATCCAACTCCTTCCCATTCCAATCCTGAGACACTTCCTATAGCATGAGATGTGATATCACAATGCTTCTAATACCAAACCTGAGACCCATCCTATAACATGAGATGTGATATCCAAATCCTTCCCCTTCCAAACCTGAGACCCTTCCTTTAGCATGAGATGTGATATCCAAATCCTTCCCTTCCCAAACCTGAGACTCTTCCTATAGCATGAGATGTGATATCTCAATGCTTCTACCAAACCTGAAACCCTTCCTATAGCATGAGATGTGATATCCAAGTCCTTCCCATTCCAATCCTGAGACTCTTCTGATAGCAGAGATGTGATATCTCAATGCTTATACCAAACCTGAGACCCTTCCTACGGCATGAGATGTCATATACAACTCCTTCCCATTCCAATCCTGAGACCCTTCCTATAGCATGAGATGTGATATCTCAATGCTTATACCAAACCTGAGACCCTTCCTATAGCATGAGATGTGATATCCAACTCCTTCCCATTCCAATCCTGAGACCCTTCCTATAGCATGAGATGTGATGTCTCAATGCTTCTAATACCAAACCTGAGATCCTTCCTATAACATGAGATGTGATATCCAACTCCTTCCATTCCAATCCTGAGACCCTTCCTATAGCATGAGATTTGATATCTCAATGCTTATACCAAACCTGAGACCCTTCCTATAGCATGAGATGTGATATCCAAGTCTTTCCCATTCCAATCCTTAGACCCTTCATACAGCATGCAATATGATATCTCAATGATTCTAATAACAATCCTGAGACCCGTCCTATAACATGAGATGGGATATCCAATTCCTTCCCATTCCAATCCTGAGACACTTCCGATAGCAGAGATGTGATATCTCAATGCTTATACCAAACCTGAGACCCTTCCTATAACATGAGATCGGATATCCAACTCCTTCCCGTTCCAAACCTGAGACCCTTCCTTTAGCATGAGATGTAATATCCAGCTCCTTCCCATTCCAATCCTGAGACACTTCCGATAGCATGAGATGTGATATCTCAATGCTTATACCAAACTTGAGACCCTTCCTATGGCATGAGATGTGATATCCAACTCCTTGCCATTCAAATCCTGAGACCCTCCCTATAACAAGAGATGTCATATCCAACTCCTTCCCATTCCAAACCTGAGACCCTTCCTTTAGCATGAGATGTAATATCCAGCTCATTCCCATTCCAATCCTGAGACACTTCCGATAGCATGAGATGTGATATCTCAATGCTTATACCAAACCTGAGACCCTTCCTATGGCATGAGATGTGATATCCAACTCCTTGCCATTCAAATCCTGAGACCCTCCCTATAACAAGAGATGTCATATCCAACTCCTTCCCATTCCAAACCTGAGACCCTTCCTTTAGCATGAGATGTGATATCCAAATCCTTCACATTTCAATCCGGAGACCCTTCCTATAACATGAGATGTGATATCCAACTCCTTCCCAATCCAATCCTGAGACCCTTCCGATAGCAGAGATGTGATATCTCAATGCTTATACCAAACCTGAGACCCTTCCTATGGCATGAGATGTGATATCCAACTCCTTGCCATTCAAATCCTGAGACCCTCCCTATAACAAGAGATGTCATATCCAACTCCTTCCCATTCCAAACCTGAGACCCTTCCTTTAGCATGAGATGTGATATCCAAATCCTTCACATTCCAATCCAGAGACCAATCCTATAGCATGAGATGTGATATCTCAATGCTTCTAATACCAAACCTGAGACCCTTCCGATAGCATGAGATGTGATATCTCAATGCTTCAAAAACCAAACATGAGAACCGTCCTATAACATGAGATGTGAAATCCAAATCCTTCCCTTCCCAAACCTGAGACTCTTCCTATAGCATGAGATGTGATATCTCAATGCTTCTAATATCAAACTTGAGAACCTCCCTATAGCATGAGATGTGATATCCAAGTCCTTCCCATTCCAATCCTGAGACACTTCCTATAGCATGAGATGTGATATCTCAATGCTTCTAATACCAAACCTGAGACTCTTCCTATAACATGAGATGGGATATCCAACTCCTTCCCATTCCAATCCTGAGACTCTTCTGATAGCAGAGATGTGATATCTCAATGCTTATACCAAACCTGAGACCCTTCCTACGGCATGAGATGTCATACACAACTCCTTCCCATTCCAATGCTGAGACCCTTCCTATAGCATGAGATGTGATATCTCAATGCTTATACCAAACCTGAGACCCTTCCTATAGCATGAGATGTGATATCCAACTCCTTCCCATTCCAATCCTGAGACCCTTCCTATAGCATGAGATGTGATGTCTCAATGCTTCTAATACCAAACCTGAGATCCTTCCTATAACATGAGATGTGATATCCAAGTCCTTCCCATTCCAATCTTGAGACCCTTCCTATAACATGAGATGTGATATCCAACTCTTTCCCATTCCAACCTGAGACCTTTCCTATAGCATGAGATGGGACATCCAACAACTCCTTCCAAATCCAATCCTGATACCCTTCCGATAGCATGAGATGTGATATCCCAATGCTTCCACAAAACCTGAGACCCCATGGCATGATGTGATATCAAACTCCCGTCCTATACCATGAGACTTGATATCTCAATGCTTCTAATACCAAACCTGAGACCGGTCAAATAACATGAGATGTGATATCCAAATCCTTCCCCCTCCAAACCTGAGACCCTTCCTTTAGCATGAGATGTGATATCCAAATCCTTCCCATTCCAATCCTTAAACCCTTCCTATAGCATGAGATGTGATATCTCAATGTTTCTAATAAAAAACCTGAGACCCTTCCTATAGCAAGAGATGTGATATCCAAATCCTTCCCATTCCAACCTGAGACCCTTCCTATAGCATGAGAAGGGATATCCAACTCCTTCCCATTCCAATCCTTAAACCCTTCCTATAGCATGAGATGTGATATCTCAATGTTTCTAATAAAAAACCTGAGACCCTTCCTATAGCAAGAGATGTGATATCCAAATCCTTCCCATTCCAACCTGAGACCCTTCCTATAGCATGAGAAGGGATATCCAACTCCTTCCAATTCAAATACTGCGACCCTTCCAACAGCATATGTGATATCTCAATGCTTCTAATATCAAAACTGAGACCCTCCCTATAGCATGAGATGTGATATCTAACTCCTTCCCATTCCAATCGAGACCCTTCCTATAACATGAGATGTGATATCTCTATGCTTCTAATACCAAACCTGAGCCCCTTCTCGTAGCATATGTGATATCCAACTCCTTCCCATTCCAAACTTGTGACCCTTCCTGTAGCATGAAATGTGATTTTCACCCCTTCCAATACCAAACCCGAGACCATTCCCACAGCCTGAGATTTGAAATCTCATTTCTTCCAATACCAAACCCGAGACCCTTCCGATAGGATGAGATTTACTATCTCACTCCTTAAAATACCAAACTCGAGTCCCTTCCTAAAGGATGCGATTCTAATACCAAACCTGAGACCCTCCCTATAACAAGAGATGTCATATCCAACTCCTTCCCATTCCAATCATGAGACTCTTCCTATAGCATGACATGTGATATCGAACTTCCCATTCCAATCCTGAGACTCAGACCTCCCCGTCTAACCTTCTCACCACTCCTAGCTCCCGGATGGATCATGCACTCCTGCTGTCTCCTCTCTCCCTTCTTCTGCTTCCTTTCCTCTCTCCTTCCTTATCTGCCCTAGGTCAGGCTCCTTCTACACCTCCGCAGGGATTACTGATTTGTACCCCTCCCCACTCTCAACTCTCACTCAGTTTCAAAAACTCATCTGACATCTGCCATTTCCTGGAAGAACCCGACCTTGATGTTCTTGGTCTAACCGAGACATGGTTGACGGCCAGCGCTGTCTCGAGCTTTGACACTTTCCTCCCTGATGACAAGTTCCTCTCCATGCCCAGATCCAACCGTTCTTGAGGGGGGAGCATCCTTGATTCCTGTAGTAAATTGCTTTCCTTTGCAGGCCGACTCCTCTCACGAATGCCTTGTCTGCATGCATTCTCTCTTTCCTGGCCATTCTCTCACCGTGGCTATTTGCCTACCCCCTTCCTCTCTCAGTGGATGGACTTCTCCATCCTAGCCTCCTACCACTCAACTCCGCCTACTTGGAGAATTCAACATGAACCTGTATGCTTCCTGACCTGGACTTTTACGAGATCTGCAACTGTACATGTCACTGGCCCTACACACTGCAGGGAATACTCAGGATTTTCTGATCTCAGACCTCCCACTCTGTTACCCTCTCAACAATCCTCTCCCGTGGTGATCAAGTTCTCATCTCCAAAGAAGGCTACCTACCAGCTGTTCCTCCTCAGTGGAGTTCTCCCTTTCTGTCCCTGCTCCCTGCACCGTTTCGCGTTGCAAACACTCGCTTCCCAGCTCTCTGGTTTAGACGCGTGTTCCCTGCCTTCTCTCCTCTTCCCGCTGCCTTCAAATCAACAAATGAGCTTCAAAAGATACACGGTGCTCAGAATGCTTTATAACACCCATTATTCATCATATAGCCGTAACCCGCTAGACGTATTGAAATGTGCTGTAAACTAGCAAAACCAGCTAGAAAATGTACTTTCCTCGCGTTTTTGTAAATGCGAATTCTGATGGGTTCCCATGTATGTACGTTTGTTGTCGAATCCTGAAGTTTTTAACCACTGTTCTCCCATACAAGGGGGGTTCAACATCTACTGCTGTTCACAGGTTCACAGGCTGAATGTATACGGTTGAAATCTTCAAGGCATTATCAGCTTTCCTGACTGTTTTGGAACGTGTATTTGCCATCTATTAACACAGTTGCCTTGTGGTCATCCTCCCTTTTAGTTTACAGGCTGCACTCCCCTGGTGATCACATTCTCCTCTCCAGAGCAGGGTAACTACCAGCTGCTCCTCCTCAGAGGCGTTCCTCCTTTCTGTTCCTGCTCCCTGCACCGTGTTGCATGTACTCGCTTCCAAGGTCTCTGGTTTAGATGCGTGTTCCCTGCCTTCTCTCCTCTTCCTACAGCCTTCCAATGAGCTCCACAAGACACAGTGTTCAGAATTCTTTATAACCCCATTATTCAACATATAGCTGTAACCCGCTAGACGTATTAAAACGTGCTAAAACCAGCAAAAATAGCTAGAAAATGTACTTCCCTCGCGTTTTGGTAAATGCAGGGTACACGCGTCTAAACCAGAGAGCAGGGAAGCGATCATTTCAGCAGTATAAATTCAGCCTGTGAACAACACATTTTGATCCTCCCTTTTATGGGAGAAGAGTGGTTCAAAAGAACAGGATTCGACTGAACAAACGCACAGAGTAAAAAATGGGAATCCACCAGAATTCGCATTTACCAAAACGCGGGGAAAGTACATTTTCTAGCTGTGTTTGCTAGTTTTTAGCACGTTTCAATACGTCTAGCGGGTTACGGCTATATGTTGAATAATGGGTGTTATAAAGCATTCTGAACACTATCTTGTGGAGCTCCTTGAAAGGCTTTAGGAAGAGCAGAGAAGGCAGGGAACACGCATCTAAACCAGAGAGGTGGGAAGCGAGTACATGCAACGCGAAACGGTGCAGGGAGCAGGGACAGAAAGAAGGAACGCCTCTGAGGAGGAGCAGCTGGTAGTTAGCCTGCTCTGGAGAGGAGAATGTGATCACCAGGGGAGTGCAGCCTGTAAACTAAAAGGGACGATGACCACAAGGCGACTGCATTAACAGATGGCAAATACACGTTCCAAAACAGTCAGGAAAGCTGATAATGCCTTGAAGATTTCAGCCGTATACATTCAGCCTGTGAACAGCATTAGATGTTGACCCCCCCCTTAGTATGGGAGAACAGTGGTTAAAAACTTCAGGATTCGACAACAAACGCACGGACACAGTACATACAACATGTGAACCCACCAGAATTCGCATTTACAAAAACGGGAGGGAAGTACATTTTCTAGCTATTTTTGCTAGTTTTTAGCACGTTTCAATACGTCTAGCGGGTTACAGCTATATGTTGAATAATGGGGTTATGAAGCATTCTGAACACTATCTTGTGGAGCTCATTGGAAGGCTGTAGGAAGAGGAGAGAAGGCAGGGAACACGCATCTAAACCAGAGAGGTGGGAAGCGAGTACATGCAACGCGAAACGGTGCAGGGAGCAGGGACAGAAAGAAGGAACGCCTCTGAGGAGGAGCAGCTGGTAGTTAGCCTGCTCTGGAGAAGAGAATGTGATCACCAGGGGAGTGCAGCCTGTAAACTAAAAGGGACGATGACCACAAGGCGACTGCATTAACAGATGGCAAATACACGTTCCAAAACAGTCAGGAAAGCTGATAATGCCTTGAAGATTTCAGCCGTATACATTCAGCCTGTGAACAGCAGTAGATGTTGAACCCCCCTTATATGGGAGAACAGTGGTTAAACACTTCAGGATTCGACAACAAACGCACGGACACAGTACATACATGGGAACCCATCAGAATTCGCATTTACAAAAACGCGAGGAAAGTACATTTTCTAGCTGGTTTTGCTAGTTTACAGCACATTTCAATACGTCTAGCGGGTTACAGCTATATGATGAATAATGGGCGTTATAAAGCATTCTGAGCAATGTGTATCTTTTGAAGCTCATTTGTTGATTTGAAGGCAGCGGAAAGAGGAGAGAAGGCAGGGAACACGCTTCTAAACCAGAGAGCTGGGAAGCGAGTACTGCAACGCGAAACTGTGCAGGGAGCAGGGACAGAAAGAAGAACGCCTCTGAGGAGGAACAGCGTCTAAACCAAAGAGCAGGGAAGCGAGTGTTTGCAACGCGAAACGGAGCAGGGATCAGGGACAGAAAGGATGAACGCCTATGAGGAGGAGCAGCTGGTAGTTAACCTGCTCTGGAGAGGAGAATGTGATATCCAGGGGAGTGCAGCCTGTAAAGTAGAAGGGACGATGAACACGGCGACTGCATTAACAGATGGCAAATACACGTTCCAAAACAGTCAGGAATGCTGATAATGCCTTGAAGATTTCAGCCGTATACAATCAGCCTGTGAACAGCAGTAGATGTTGACCCCCCCCTTGTATGGGAGAACAGTGGTTAAAAACTTCAGGATTCGACAACAAACGCACGGACACAGTACATACACCGTGTATCTTTTGAAGCTCATTTGTTGATTTGAAGGCAGCGGGAAGAGGAGAGAAGGCAGGGAACACGCGTCGAAACCAGAGAGCTGGGAAGCGAGTACTTGCAACGCGAAACGGTGCAGGGAGCAGGGACAGAAAGGGAGAACTCCACTGAGGAGGAACAGCTGGCAGTTAGCCTTCTTTGGAGATGAGAACTTGATCACCACGGGAGAGGATTGTTGAGAGGGTTACAGAGGGGGAGGTCTGAGATCTGAAAATCCTGAGTATTCCCTGCAGTGTGTAGGGCCAGATACATGAAGAGTTGCAGATCTCGTAAAAGTCCAGGTCAGGAAGCATACAGGTTCATGTGGAATTCTCCAAGTAGGCGGAGTTGAGTGGTAGGAGGCTAGGATGGAGAAGTCCATCCACTGAGAGAGGAAGGGGGTAGGCAAATAGCCACGGTGAGAGATTCGCCAGGAAAGAGAGAATGCATGCAGACAAGGCATTCGTGAGAGGAGTCGGCCTGCAAAGGAAAGCAATTTACTACAGGAATCAAGGATACTCCCCCCCCAAGAACGGTTGGATCTGGGCATGGAGAGGAACTTGTCATCAGGGAGGAAAGTGTCAAAGCTCGAGATAGCGCTGGCCGTAAACCATGTCTCGGTTAGACCAAGAACATCAAGGTCGGGTACTTCCAGGAAATGGCAGATGTCAGATGAGTGTTTGAAACTGAGTGAGAGTTGAGAGTGGGGAGGGGTACAAATCAGTAATCCCTGCGGAGGTGTAGATGGAGCCTGACCTAGGGCAGATGAGGAAGGAGAGAGGAAAGGAAGCAGAAGAAGGGAGCGAAGAGACAGCAGGAGTTCATGATCAATCCGGGAGCTAGGAGTGGTGAGAAGGTTAGACGGGGAGGTCTGAGTCTCAGGATTGGAATGGGAAGTTCGATATCACATGTCATGCTATAGGAAGAGTCTCAGGATTGGAATGGGAAGGAGTTGGATATGACATCTCTTGTTGTAGGGAGAGTCTCAGGTTTGGTATTAGAATCACATCCTTTAGGAAGGGGCTCGAGTTTGGTATTTTAAGGAGTGAGATAGTAAATCTCATCCTATCGGAAGGGTCTCGGGTTTGGTATTGGAAGAAATGAGATTTCAAAACTCAGGCTGTGGGAATGGTCTCGGGTTTGGCATTGGAAGGGGTGAGAAATCACATTTCATGCTACAGGAAGGGTCACAAGTTTGGAATGGGAAGGAGTTGGATATCACATGAAGGGGCACAGGTTTGGTATTAGTAGCAAAGAGATATCACATCTCGTTATAGGAAGGGTCTCGATTGGAATGGGAAGGAGTTGGATATCACATCTCATGCTATAGGGAGGGTCTCAGTTTTGATATTAGAAGCACTGAGATATCACATATGCTATTGGAAGGGTCTCAGTATTGGAATTGGAAGGAGTTGGATATCACATCTCATGCTATAGGGAGGTTCTCAGGTTTGATATTAGAAGCATTGAGATATCACATCTCATGCTATGGGAAGGGTCTCAGGATTGGAATGGGAAGGAGTAGGATATCACATATGCTAAAGGAAAGGTCTCAGGTTTGGAAGGGGAAGGATTTGGATCTCACATCTCATGTTTTAGGACGGGTCTCAGGTTTGGTATTAGAAGCCTTTAGATATCACATATGGTATGATAAGGGTCTCAGGATTGGAAAGGGAAGGAGTTGGACATCACATCTCAAGCTATCTCAGGATTGGAATGGGAAGGAGTTTGATATCACATCTCGAGCTATAGGAAGGGACTCAGGTTTGGGAAGGGAAGGATTGGGATTTCACATCTCATGTTATAGGATGGTTCTCAGGTTTGGTATTAGAAGCATTGAGATATCACATCTCATGCTATAGGTAGGGTTTCAGGATTGGAATGGGAAGGAGTTGGATATCCCTTCTCATGCTAAAGGAAGGTCAGGTTGGAATGGGAAGGAGTTGGATATCACATCTCGTTATAGGAAGGGTCTCAGGATTGGAATGGGAAGGATTTGGATATCACATCTCTTGCTATAGGAAGGGTCTCAGGTTTTTTATTAGAAACATTGAGCCATCACATCTCATGCTATAGGAAGGGTTTCAGAATTGGAATGGAAGGATTTGGATATCACATCTCATGCTAATTGAAGGGTCTCAGGTTTGGAAGGGGAAGGATTTGGATATCATATCTCATGTTATAGGACGGGTCCCAGGTTTGGTATTAGAAGCATTGAGATATCACATCTCATGCTATAGGAGGTGTCTCAGGATTGGAATGGGAAGGAGTTGGATATCACGTCTCATGTTATAGGAAGGGTCTCAGGATTGGAATGGCAAGGAGTTGGATATCACATCTCATGCTAAAGGAAGGGTCTCAGGTTTGATAGAAGCATTGAGATCACATCTCATGCTATAGGAAGGAACTCAGGATTGCAATGGGAAGGAGTTGGATATCACATGTCATGCCTTAGGATGGGTCATCAGGTTTGGTATAAGCATTGAGATATCACATCTCTGCTATCGGAAGGGTCTCAGGATAGGAATGGGAAGGACTTAGATACTCATACTATAGGGAGGGTCTCAGTTTTGATATTAGAAGCATTGAGCTATCAAATCTCATGCTATCGGAAGGGTCTCAGGATTGGAATGGGATGGAGTTGGATACAACATCTCAAGCTATCCCAGGATTGGAATGGGAAGGAGTTTGATATCACATCTCAAGCTATAGGAAGGGTCTCAGGTTTGGAAGGGGAAGTATTTGGATCTCACATCTCATGTTTTAGGACGGGTCTCAGGTTTGGTATTAGAAGCATTGAGATATCACATCTCATGGTATAGGAAGGGTCTCAGGATTGGAATGGGAAGGAGTTGGATATCACATCTCAAGCTATCTCAGGATTGGAATGGGAAGTAGTTTGATATCACATCTCAAGCTATAGGAAGGGTCTCAGGTTTGGAAAGGGAAGGATTTGGATTTCACATCTCATGTTATAGGATGGTTCTCATGTTTGGTTTTAGTAGCATTGAGATATCACATCTCATGCTATCGGAAGGGTCTCAGGTTTGGAAAGGGAAGGATTTGCAGTTCACATGTTATAGGATGGTTCTCAGGTTTGGTTTTAGAAGCATTACGATATAACATCTCATGCTATAGGAAGGGTCTCAGGTTTGGAATGGGAAGGAGTTGGATATCACATTGAATGGGAAGGAGTTTGATATCACATCTCAAGCTATAGGAAGGGTCTCAGGTTTGGAAAGGGAATGATTTGGATTTCACATCTCATGTTATAGGATGGTTCTCATGTTTGGTTTTAGAAGCATTGAGATATCACATCTCATGCTATCAGAAGGGTCTCAGGTTTGGAATGGGAAGGAGTTTGATATCACATCTCATGCTATAGGAAGGATCTCAGGTTTGGTATTAGAAGCATTGAGATATCACATCTCATGCTATAGGAAGGGTCTCAGGATTGGAATCGGAAGGAGTTGTATATGACATCTCATGCTGTTAAGACGGATTTCTGAACTCTGTCCTGGTGGCGCAGAAGTTCAGAAGTCCAACCTAATTACTTGGACCAGGGTAACCTCTGGACGAACCAGACCAATCAAGGTAGCAATCGGATTTGGATATCACATCTCATGCTAAAGGAAGGGTCTTAGGTTTGGAAGGGGAAGGATTTGGATATCACATCTCATGTTATAGGACGGGTCCCAGGTTTGGTATTAGAAGCATTGAGATATCACAACTCATGCTATAGGAAGGGTCTCAGGATTTGAATGGGAAGGAGTTGGATATCACATGTCATGCTAAAGGAAGGGTCTCAGGTTTGATAGAAGCATTGAGATTTCACATCTCATGCTATAGGAAGGGTCTCAGGATTGGAATGGGAAGGAGTTGGATATCACATCACATGCCATAGGAAGGGTCTCAGATTTGGTATAAGCATTGAGATATCACATCTCTGCTATCGGAAGGGTCTCAGGATAGGAATGGGAAGGACTTAGATATCACATCTCATGCTATAGGGAGGGTCTCAGTTTTGATATTAGAAGCATTGAGATATCACATCTCATGCTATCGGAAGGGTCCCAGGATTGGAATGGGAAGGAGTTGGATATCACATCTCAAGCTATCTCAGGATTGGAATGGGAAGGAGTTTGATATCACATCTCAAGCTATAGGAAGGGTCTCAGGTTTGGAAAGGGAAGGATTTGGATTTCACATCTCATGTTGTAGGATGGTTCTCATGTTTGGTTTTAGAAGCATTGAGATATCACATCTCATGCTATCGGAAGGGTCTCAGGTTTGGAAAGGGAAGGATTTGTATTTCACATATGTTATAGGATGGTTCTCAGGTTTGGTTTTAGAAGCAGTAACATATCACATCTCATGCTATAGGAAGGGTCTCAGGTTTGGAATGGGAAGGAGGTGGATACAAATCTCATGTTATAGGAAGGATCTCAGGTTTGGTATTAGAAGCATTGAGATATCACATATCATGCTATAGGAAAGGTCTCAGGATTGGAATGGGAAGGAGTTGGATATCACATCACATGCTAAAGGAAAGGTCTCAGGTTTGGAAGGGGAAGGATTTGGATCTCACATATGTTTTAGGACGGGTGTCAGGTTTGGTATTAGAAGCATTGAGATATCACATCTCATGGTATAGGAAGGGTCTCAGGATTGGAATGGGAAGGAGTTGGATAGCACATCTCAAGCTATCTCAGGATTGGAATGGGAAGGAGTTTGATATCACATCTCAAGCTATAGGAAGGGTCTCAGGTTTGGAAAGGGAATGATTTGGATTTCACATGTTACAGGATAGTTCTCATGTTTGGTTTTAGAAGCATTGAGATATCACATCTCATGTTATAGGAAGGATCTCAGGTTTGGTATTAGAAGCATTGAGATATCACATCTCATGCTATAGGAAGGGTCTCAGGTTTGGAATGGGAAGGAGTTGGATATCACATCTCATGCTTTAGGAAGGATCTCAGGTTTGGTGTTAGAAGCATTGAGATATCAGATCTCATGCTATCGGAAGGATCTCAGGTTTGGTATTAGAAGCATTGAGATATCACATCTCATGCTACCAGAAGGGTCTCAGGATTGGAATGGGAAGGAGTCGGATATCACATCTCATGCTAAAGGGAGGGTTTCAGGTTTGGAAGTGGAAGGATTTGGATATCACATATGTTATAGGAAGATCTCAGGTTTGGTATTAGAAGCATTGAGATATCACATCTCATGCTATCGGAAGGATCTCAGGTTTGGTATTAGAAGCATTGAGATATCACATCTCATGCTATAGGAAGGGTCTCAGGATTGGAATGGGAAGGAGTTGGATATCACATCTCATGCTATAGGAAGGGTCTCAGGTTTGGTATTACAAACATTGTGATATTACATCTCATGCTATAGGAATGGTTTCAGGATTGGATTGGGAAGGAGTTGGATATCACATCTCATGCTATAGGAAGGGTCTCAGGTTTGGAATGGGAAGGATTTGTACATCACATCTCTTGCTATAGGAAGGGCCTCAGGTTTGGTAAGAGAAACATTAAGATATCACATCTCATGCTATCGGAAGGGTCTCAGGATTGGAATGGGAAGGAGTTGGATATCACATCTCAAGCTATCTCAGGATTGGAATGGGAAGGAGTTTGATATCACATCTCAAGCTATAGGAAGGGTCTCAAGTTTGGAAGGGGAAGGATTTGGATTTCACATCTCATGTTTTAGGACGGGTCTCAGGTTTGGTATTAGAAACATTGAGATATCACATCTCATGGTATAGGAAGGGTTTCAGGATTGGAATGGGAAGGAGTTGGATATCACATCTCATGCAATAGGAAGGGTCTCAGGTTTGATAGAAGCATTGAGATATCACATCTCATGCTATAGGAAGGGTCTCAGGATTGGAATGGGAAGGAGTTGGATATCACATCTCATGCCATAGGAAGAGTCTCAGGTTTGGTATAAGCATTGAGATATCACATCTCTGCTATCGTAAGGGTCTCAGGATTGGAATAGGAAGGAGTTGGATATCCCATCTCATGCTTTAGGAAGGGTCTCAGGTTTGGTATTAGAAGCATTGAGATATCACATCTCATGCTATAGGAAGGGTCTAAGGATTGGAATGGGAAGGAGTTGGATATCACATCTTATGCTATAGGAAGGGTCTCAGGTTTGGTATTACAAGCATTGTGATATTATATCTCATGCTATAGGAAGGGTCTCAGGATTGGATTGGGAAGGAGTTGGATATCACATCTCATGCTATAGGAAGGGTCTCAGGTTTGGAATGGGAAGGGTTTGTACATCACATCTCTTGCTATAGGAAGGGCCTCAGGTTTGGTATGAGAAACATTGAGATATCACATCTCATGTTATAGGAAGGATATCAGGTTTGGTATTAGAAGCATTGAGATATCACATCTCATGATATAGGAAGGGTCTCAGGATTGGAATGGGAAGGAGTTGGATATCACATCTCATGCTATAGGAAGGGTCTCAGGTTTGGTAGAAGCATTGAGATATCACATCTCATGCTATAGGAAGGGTCTCCGGATTGGAATGGGAAGTAGTTGTATATGACATCTCATGCCATAGGAAGGGTAGCACATATGCTATAGGAAGGGTCTCAGGTTTGGAACACGGGAAGGAGTTGGATATCACATCTCATGCTTTAAGAAGGGTCTCAGTTTTGTTATTAGAAGCATTGAGATATCACATCTCATGCTATAGGAAGGGTCTCAGGATTGGAATGGGAACGAGTTGGATATCACATCTCATGCTATAGGAAAGGTCTCAGGTTTGGAATGGGAATGATTTGTATATCACATCTCTTGCTATAGGAAGGGCCTCAGGTTTGGTATCAGAAACATTGAGATATCACATCTCATGGTATAGGAAGGATCTCAGTATTGGAATGGAAAGGGGTTGGATATCACATCTCATGTTATAGGAAGGATATCAGGTTTGGTATTAGAAGCATTGAGATATCACATCTCATGCTATAGGAAGGGTCTCAGGATTGGAATGGGAAGGAGTTGGATAATCACATCTCATGCTATAGGAAGGGTCTCAGGTTTGGTAGAAGCATTGAGATATCACATCTCATGCTATAGGAAGGGTCTCAGGATTGGAATGGGAAGGAGTAGTATATGACATCTCATGCCATAGGAAGGGTCTCAGGTTTGGTATAAGCATTGAGATATCACATCTCTGCTATCGGAAGGGTCTCGGGATTGGAATGGGAAGGAGTTGGATATTACATTCTTGCTATAGGAAGGGTCTCAGGTTTGGAATGGGAAGGAGTTGGATATCCCATCTCATGTCATAGGAAGGATCTCAGGTTTGCTATTAAAAGCACTGAGATATCACATCTCATGCTATAGGAATGGTCTCAGGATTGGAATGGGAAGGAGTTGGATATTATATTCTTGCTATAGGAAGGGTCTCAGGTTTGGAACGGGAAGGAGTTGGATATCACATCTCATGCTTTAAGAAGGGTCTCAGTTTTGGTATTAGAAGCATTGAGATATCACATCTCATGCTATAGGAAGGGTCTCAGGATTGGAATGGGAAGGAGTTGGATATCACATCTCATGCTATAGGAAGGGTCTCAGGTTTGGTATTACAAGCATTGCGATATTACATCTCATGCTATAGGAAGGGTCTCAGGTTTGGAATGGGGAGGATTTGTATATCACATCTCTTGCTATAGGAAGGGCCTCAGGTTTGGTATGAGAAACATTGAGATATCACATCTCAGGGTATAGGAAGGATCTCAGGATTGGAATGGGAAGGAGTTGGATATCACATCTCATGTTATAGGAAGGATATCAGGTTTGGTATTAGAAGCATTGAGATATCACATCTCATGCTATAGGAAGTGTCTCTGTTTTGGGATGTGAATGAGTTGGAGATAACATCTCATGCTATATGAAGGTTCTCAGGTTTGGTATTAGAAGCTTTGAGATATCACATTTCATACTATAGGAAGGGTCTCTGGTTTGGGATGGGAAGGAGTTGGATATCACATCTCATGCTATAACAAGGGTCTCAGGTTTGGTATTAGAAGCATTGAGATATCACATCTCATGCTATAGGAAGGGTCTCAGGTTTGGAATGGGAAGGAGTTGGATATCACATCTCAGGCTATAGGAAGGATCTCAGTTTTGGAATGAGAAGGAGTTGGATATCACATATCATGTTATATGAAGGCTCTCAGGTTTGGTATTAGAAGCATTGAGATATCACATCTCATGCTATAGTAAGGGTCTCAGGATTGGCATGGGAAGGAGTTTGATATCACATCTCATGCTAAAGGAAGGGTCTCCGGTTTGGAATGGGAAGGAGTTGGATATCACATCTCATGCTATCGTAAGGGTCTCAGGATTGGAATAAGAAGGAGTTGGATATCCCATCTCATGCTTTAAGAAGGGTCTCAGGTTTGGTATTAGAAGCATTGAGATATCACATCTCATGCTATAGGAAGGGTCTAAGGATTGGAATGGGAAGGAGTTGGATATCACACATGCTATAGGAAGGATCTCAGGTTTGGTATTAGAAACATTGAGATAACACATCTCATGCTATAGGAAGGGTCTCAGGATTGAAATGGGAAGGAGTTGGATATCACATCTCATGCTATCGTAAGGGTCTCAGGATTGGAATAAGAAGGAGTTGGATATCCCATCTCATGCTTTAAGAAGGGTCTCAGGTTTGGTATTAGAAGCATTGAGATATCACATCTCATGCTATAGGAAGGGTCTAAGGATTGGAATGGGAAGGAGTTGGATATCACACATGCTATAGGAAGGGTCTCAGGTTTGGTATTACAAGCATTGTGATATTACATCTCATGATATAGGAAGGGTCTCAGGATTGGATTGGGAAGTAGTTGGATATCACATCTGATGCTATAGGAAGGGTCTCAGGTTTGGAATGGGAAGGATTTGTACATCACATCTCTTGCTATAGGAAGGGCCTCAGGTTTGGTATGAGAAACATTGAAATATCACATCTCATGGTATAGGAAGGATCTCAGGATTGGAATGTGAAGGAGTTGGATATCACATCTCGTGTTATAGGAAGGATATCAAGTTTGGTATTAGAAGCATTGAGATATCACATCTCATGCTATAGGAATGGTCTCAGGTTTGGTAGAAGCATTGAGATATCACATCTCATGCTATAGGAAGGGTCTCAGGATTGGAATGGGAAGGAGTAGTATATGACCTCTCATGCCATAGGAATGGTCTCAGGTTTGGTACAAGCATTGAGATATCACATCTCTGCTATCGAAAGGGTCTCAGGTTTGGAAAGGGAAGGAGTTGGATATCACGTCTCATGCTATAGGAAGGTTCTCAGGTTTGGTATTAGAAGCATTGAGATATCACATCTCATGCTATAGGTAGGGTCTCAGTATTGGAATGGGAAGGAGTTGGATATCACATCTCATGCTACAGGAAGGGTCTCAGGTTTGGAATGGGAAGGAATTGGATATCACATCTCATGTTATAGGAAGGATCTCAGGTCTGGTATTAGAAGCATTGTGATATCACATCTCATGCCATAGGAAGGGTCTCAGGTTTGGAGTGGGAAGGAGTTGGATATCACATCTCATGCTATAGGAAGGGTCTCAGGTTTGGTAGAAGCATTGAGATATCACATCTCATGCCATAGGAAGGGTGTCCGGATTGGAATGGGTAGTAGTTGTATATTACATCTCATGCCATAGGAAGGGTCTCAGGTTTGGTATAAGCATTGAGATATCACATCTCTGCTATCGGAAGGGTCTCAGGATTGGAATGGGAAGGAGTTGGATATCCCATCTCATGTTATAGGAAGGGTCTCAGGTTTGGTATTAGAAGCATTGAGATATCACATCTCATGCTATAGGAAAGGTCTCAGGATTGGGATGGGAAGGACTTGGATATCTCATCTCATGTTATAGGACGGGTCTCAGGTGTGGTATTAGAAGGATTGAGATATCACATCGCATGCTGTAGGAAGGGTCTCAGGTTTGGAATGGGAAGGAATTGGATATCACATCTCATGTCATAGGAAGGATCTCAGGTTTGCTATTAGAAGCATTGAGATATCACTTCTCAAGCTATAGGAAGGGTCTCAGGTTTGGAAAGGGAAGGATTTGGATTTCACATCTCATGTTGTAGGATGGTTCTCATGTTTGGTTTTAGAAGCATTGAGATATCACATCTCATGCTATCGGAAGGGTCTCAGGTTTGGAAAGGGAAGGATTTGGATTTCACATATGTTATAGGATGGTTCTCAGGTTTGGTTTTAGAAGCAGTAAGATATCACATCTCATGCTATAGGAAGGGTCTCAGGTTTGGAATGGGAAGGAGTTGGATACAAATCTCATGTTATAGGAAGGATCTCAGGTTTGGTATTAGAAGCATTGAGATATCACATATCATGCTATAGGAAATGTCTCAGGATTGGAATGGGAAGGAGTTGGATATCACATCACATGCTAAAGGAAAGGTCTCAGGTTTGGAAGGGGAAGGATTTGGATCTCACATATGTTTTAGGACGGGTGTCAGGTTTGGTATTAGAAGCATTGAGATATCACATCTCATGGTATAGGAAGGGTCTCAGGATTGGAATGGGAAGGAGTTGGATAGCACAGCTCAAGCTATCTCAGGATTGGAATGGGAAGGAGTTTGATATCACATCTCAAGCTATAGGAAGGGTCTCAGGTTTGGAAAGGGAATGATTTGGATTTCACATGTTACAGGATAGTTCTCATGTTTGGTTTTAGAAGCATTGAGATATCACATCTCATGTTATAGGAAGGATCTCAGGTTTGGTATTAGAAGCATTGATATATCACATCTCATGCTATAGGAAGGGTCTCAGGTTTGGTATTAGAAGCATTGAGATATCACATCTCATGCTATAGGAAGGGTCTCAGGTTTGGAATGGGAAGGATTTGTACATCACATCTCTTGCTATAGGAAGGGCCTCAGGTTTGGTAAGAGAAACATTAAGATATCACATCTCATGCTATCGGAAGGGTCTCAGGATTGGAATGGGAAGGAGTTGGATATCACATCTCAAGCTATCTCAGGATTGGAATGGGAAGGAGTTTGATATCACATCTCAAGCTATAGGAAGGGTCTCAAGTTTGGAAGGGGAAGGATTTGGATTTCACATTGAATGGGAAGGAGTTTGATATCACATCTCAAGCTATAGGAAGGGTCTCGGGTTTGGAAAGGGAATGATTTGGATTTCACATCTCATGTTATAGGATGGTTCTCATGTTTGGTTTTAGAAGCATTGAGATATCACATCTCATGCTATCAGAAGGGTCTCAGGTTTGGAATGGGAAGGAGTTTGATATCACATCTCATGCTATAGGAAGGATCTCAGGTTTGGTATTAGAAGCATTGAGATATCACATCTCATGCTATAGGAAGGGTCCCAGGATTGGAATGGGAAGGAGTTGGATATCACACATGCTATAGGAAGGGTCTCAGGTTTGGTATTACAAGCATTGTGATATTACATCTCATGATATAGGAAGGGTCTCAGGATTGGATTGGGAAGTAGTTGGATATCACATCTGATGCTATAGGAAGGGTCTCAGGTTTGGAATGGGAAGGATTTGTACATCACATCTCTTGCTATAGGAAGGGCCTCAGGTTTGGTATGAGAAACATTGAAATATCACATCTCATGGTATAGGAAGGATCTCAGGATTGGAATGTGAAGGAGTTGGATATCACATCTCGTGTTATAGGAAGGATATCAAGTTTGGTATTAGAAGCATTGAGATATCACATCTCATGCTATAGGAATGGTCTCAGGTTTGGTAGAAGCATTGAGATATCACATCTCATGCTATAGGAAGGGTCTCAGGATTGGAATGGGAAGGAGTAGTATATGACCTCTCATGCCATAGGAATGGTCTCAGGTTTGGTACAAGCATTGAGATATCACATCTCTGCTATCGAAAGGGTCTCAGGTTTGGAAAGGGAAGGAGTTGGATATCACGTCTCATGCTATAGGAAGGTTCTCAGGTTTGGTATTAGAAGCATTGAGATATCACATCTCATGCTATAGGTAGGGTCTCAGTATTGGAATGGGAAGGAGTTGGATATCACATCTCATGCTACAGGAAGGGTCTCAGGTTTGGAATGGGAAGGAATTGGATATCACATCTCATGTTATAGGAAGGATCTCAGGTCTGGTATTAGAAGCATTGTGATATCACATCTCATGCCATAGGAAGGGTCTCAGGTTTGGAGTGGGAAGGAGTTGGATATCACATCTCATGCTATAGGAAGGGTCTCAGGTTTGGTAGAAGCATTGAGATATCACATCTCATGCCATAGGAAGGGTGTCCGGATTGGAATGGGTAGTAGTTGTATATTACATCTCATGCCATAGGAAGGGTCTCAGGTTTGGTATAAGCATTGAGATATCACATCTCTGCTATCGGAAGGGTCTCAGGATTGGAATGGGAAGGAGTTGGATATCCCATCTCATGTTATAGGAAGGGTCTCAGGTTTGGTATAAGAAGCATTGAGATATCACATCTCATGCTATAGGAAAGGTCTCAGGATTGGGATGGGAAGGACTTGGATATCTCATCTCATGTTATAGGACGGGTCTCAGGTGTGGTATTAGAAGGATTGAGATATCACATCGCATGCTGTAGGAAGGGTCTCAGGTTTGGAATGGGAAGGAATTGGATATCACATCTCATGTCATAGGAAGGATCTCAGGTTTGCTATTAGAAGCATTGAGATATCACTTCTCAAGCTATAGGAAGGGTCTCAGGTTTGGAAAGGGAAGGATTTGGATTTCACATCTCATGTTGTAGGATGGTTCTCATGTTTGGTTTTAGAAGCATTGAGATATCACATCTCATGCTATCGGAAGGGTCTCAGGTTTGGAAAGGGAAGGATTTGGATTTCACATATGTTATAGGATGGTTCTCAGGTTTGCTTTTGTTAGGAAAGATTTCGTTATTGTAGGGAACTTTCCTTCCATGTGGCAACCCCTAAACTTTTTGCTATTGTTTTCAACCTGTTTTCTTGACTTTGCCAGAGAAGTGCAGCCTTCTGCTGTACTTCTCTGGGCTTTCGCTCCTTTCTTACGGGGAAACTGACATGCCCTTAAGACAGTCAGTACCGGGGAACGCTGTTTCCCGTAGTTTCTTTTATCGTGTCGCCATTTTAGTGCAACACGACACAAGAGGGCACTGTAAGCTAAGTTACAGCTCTCTTGGGTCTCTAGCCTTCTACAGACCCTAGACACTCTTGTAGGATGGTTTTTGGATCGGTGCAAGTCATTCAGGGACTGGGCTGGTGGCAGCGATCATTTGGTTTATTTTGAGCTCCTTTTGCCGTTCTGAGCACGTTTTTGCCGCGAACACAAAAGGGTGGCCCGGCTACACAAAATGGCCGGACCACGAGGCTCCTTTGTCTAGTCCACTGTCCGTCTTGCTCCCTTTACCTTCCCCCAGGTCAGGCGACCCGGGGCCTTCCTTATTTGGGCATGTAGTTTCCCGCGAAACACGGTTGCTTTCGCGGGCTTCTACATGTCGTTTGAGTGCCCCCAGGATGTGGGCTGGGCTGTCTGGTCCCAATACACATCCTGGGTGCCAGAGAGTCTAGGGTGGTGTGAATGCCTGGGACCACTGTGGTCCGTGATTGGTCCACGTATGGTATGTGTGTTGATGAGCGGATCTCCCATTGGCTCCCCTCCGTTTTGGCGCGAAGGGAACCGTGGATAAGAGGGAGCTGGAAACACCACTGCCATGTCGATCTCCTGAGTTCTTACGAACCCAGGGATACAGGAGCCAAGTATCCTGCGAACACGAGGCTGGACCGAGGAATCACTGGTGACCCCCTGAAGAACTTCTGCTCCTCATTGCTGTCGTCCGGTGAAGCCCTTTCCACCTAAGATCGAACAAGAAGGCCTGTACTGGCGCTTCGACCTATTGGAATAGCAGGACCAGCTATTCCCGGCACCTTCATCAACTCCTGCTGTAAGCCTTCGGAAGTGTCTCTGGGCCATCCAGTTGACTGACCAGCTTACTAAGGAGGCCTGCTCTGTAATCGCCGACAGGTTGGGTGGTATTCTGAGTCCGGGGCATGCTCACACGCTTCGTTTGCTTAGCAGTCCTAAGCTAGAGGTGAGCAGTGCTCGTTTGGCTTGAATACACCCGGCCGTTCCGTTGCCCTGCTGTGGCGACAAAACTGTGCTTGTTTCTTCGATCGGGACGTCTTTTTACTCTGCACGACGACGAGACGTTCCCTGCTCTTCAGAACCTGCCAGAAGCTGCATCTATCGAGGAGAAGCTCGGGCCTGCTTGCTTCGGGGACCGGTGAGTAGATTAGCTAGGATCTGGTCGCCCTCCTGCAGTGCCCCTTGCTTTTCCCCGCTGTGAATACAGCACCCCTTGTCCGTACTCGCGCCCTGCTTCTGCCTCACAGTGGAGGCTGCGCTAGAGTCGCGGACCGTGTTCTCCTTCATTAGAGCTCCCTACAGAGCTGTTCAACGTCCTCCGAAGAGCTTCACCTTCTGCCCATTGGCACCGGCGTGTGCAGGTACTTTTGAGCGCTAGGCTCCACTCTTCGTAGGGATTGGACTACCATCCAGTTAGGGGCCTCAGAAGGCGGACATATCACTCGCATTGGTTCGCACTGCCTGTTTTCCTTCCCCTGCAGGTGGATAACATATTTCGTGCTGCTAATGCTGTGAAACTGTGTATTCTGTATATATATTGGGTGGATAGTGTATGTGTTGGTTTAATATCGTTGTATATTGCTGCTTTTACTGTAGTTATTAGTTTCAAGGCCTTATAATAAATGTGTATCTATTTTTGATATAAACAACTGTTTGGAGTAGTTTGTAAGCGCTCTTGCTTTGTGTGCTCATTGCGGGCTTTCAGTCACCCTCACCCCTCTTGAGACCTAGTCTTGACCGCCGCGATCGCTACCTTGATTGGTCTGGCTTGTCCAGAGGTTACCCTGTTCCAAGTAATTAGGTTGGCCTTCTGAACTTCTGCGCCACCAGGACAGAGTTCAGAAATCCGTCTTAACAGCTTTTAGAAGCAGTAAGATATCACATCTCATGCTATAGGAAGGGTCTCAGGTTTGGAATGGGAAGGAGTTGGATATCACATTGAATGGGAAGGAGTTTGATATCACATCTCAAGCTATAGGAAGGGTCTCAGGTTTGGAAAGGGAATGATTTGGATTTCACATCTCATGTTATAGGATGGTTCTCATGTTTGGTTTTAGAAGCATTGAGATATCACATCTCATGCTATCAGAAGGGTCTCAGGTTTGGAATGGGAAGGAGTTTGATATCACATCTCATGCTATAGGAAGGATCTCAGGTTTGGTATTAGAAGCATTGAGATATCACATCTCATGCTATAGGAAGGGTCTCAGGATTGGAATCGGAAGGAGTTGTATATGACATCTCATGCTGTTAAGACGGATTTCTGAACTCTGTCCTGGTGGCGCAGAAGTTCAGAAGTCCAACCTAATTACTTGGACCAGGGTAACCTCTGGACGAACCAGACCAATCAAGGTAGCAATCGGATTTGGATATCACATCTCATGCTAAAGGAAGGGTCTTAGGTTTGGAAAGGGAAGGATTTGGATATCACATCTCATGTTATAGGACGGGTCCCAGGTTTGGTATTAGAAGCATTGAGATATCACAACTCATGCTATAGGAAGGGTCTCAGGATTTGAATGGGAAGGAGTTGGATATCACATGTCATGCTAAAGGAAGGGTCTCAGGTTTGATAGAAGCATTGAGATTTCACATCTCATGCTATAGGAAGGGTCTCAGGATTGGAATGGGAAGGAGTTGGATATCACATCACATGCCATAGGAAGGGTCTCAGATTTGGTATAAGCATTGAGATATCACATCTCTGCTATCGGAAGGGTCTCAGGATAGGAATGGGAAGGACTTAGATATCACATCTCATGCTATAGGGAGGGTCTCAGTTTTGATATTAGAAGCATTGAGATATCACATCTCATGCTATCGGAAGGGTCCCAGGATTGGAATGGGAAGGAGTTGGATATCACATCTCAAGCTATCTCAGGATTGGAATGGGAAGGAGTTTGATATCACATCTCAAGCTATAGGAAGGGTCTCAGGTTTGGAAAGGGAAGGATTTGGATTTCACATCTCATGTTGTAGGATGGTTCTCATGTTTGGTTTTAGAAGCATTGAGATATCACATCTCATGCTATCGGAAGGGTCTCAGGTTTGGAAAGGGAAGGATTTGTATTTCACATATGTTATAGGATGGTTCTCAGGTTTGGTTTTAGAAGCAGTAACATATCACATCTCATGCTATAGGAAGGGTCTCAGGTTTGGAATGGGAAGGAGTTGGATACAAATCTCATGTTATAGGAAGGATCTCAGGTTTGGTATTAGAAGCATTGAGATATCACATATCATGCTATAGGAAAGGTCTCAGGATTGGAATGGGAAGGAGTTGGATATCACATCACATGCTAAAGGAAAGGTCTCAGGTTTGGAAGGGGAAGGATTTGGATCTCACATATGTTTTAGGACGGGTGTCAGGTTTGGTATTAGAAGCATTGAGATATCACATCTCATGGTATAGGAAGGGTCTCAGGATTGGAATGGGAAGGAGTTGGATAGCACATCTCAAGCTATCTCAGGATTGGAATGGGAAGGAGTTTGATATCACATCTCAAGCTATAGGAAGGGTCTCAGGTTTGGAAAGGGAATGATTTGGATTTCACATGTTACAGGATAGTTCTCATGTTTGGTTTTAGAAGCATTGAGATATCACATCTCATGTTATAGGAAGGATCTCAGGTTTGGTATTAGAAGCATTGAGATATCACATCTCATGCTATAGGAAGGGTCTCAGGTTTGGAATGGGAAGGAGTTGGATATCACATCTCATGCTTTAGGAAGGATCTCAGGTTTGGTGTTAGAAGCATTGAGATATCAGATCTCATGCTATCGGAAGGATCTCAGGTTTGGTATTAGAAGCATTGAGATATCACATCTCATGCTACCAGAAGGGTCTCAGGATTGGAATGGGAAGGAGTCGGATATCACATCTCATGCTAAAGGGAGGGTTTCAGGTTTGGAAGTGGAAGGATTTGGATATCACATCTCATGTTATAGGAAGATCTCAGGTTTGGTATTAGAAGCATTGAGATATCACATCTCATGCTATCGGAAGGATCTCAGGTTTGGTATTAGAAGCATTGAGATATCACATCTCATGCTATAGGAAGGGTCTCAGGATTGGAATGGGAAGGAGTTGGATATCACATCTCATGCTATAGGAAGGGTCTCAGGTTTGGTATTACAAACATTGTGATATTACATCTCATGCTATAGGAAGGGTTTCAGGATTGGATTGGGAAGGAGTTGGATATCACATCTCATGCTATAGGAAGGGTCTCAGGTTTGGAATGGGAAGGATTTGTACATCACATCTCTTGCTATAGGAAGGGCCTCAGGTTTGGTAAGAGAAACATTAAGATATCACATCTCATGCTATCGGAAGGGTCTCAGGATTGGAATGGGAAGGAGTTGGATATCACATCTCAAGCTATCTCAGGATTGGAATGGGAAGGAGTTTGATATCACATCTCAAGCTATAGGAAGGGTCTCAAGTTTGGAAGGGGAAGGATTTGGATTTCACATCTCATGTTTTAGGACGGGTCTCAGGTTTGGTATTAGAAACATTGAGATATCACATCTCATGGTATAGGAAGGGTTTCAGGATTGGAATGGGAAGGAGTTGGATATCACATCTCATGCAATAGGAAGGGTCTCAGGTTTGATAGAAGCATTGAGATATCACATCTCATGCTATAGGAAGGGTCTCAGGATTGGAATGGGAAGGAGTTGGATATCACATCTCATGCCATAGGAAGAGTCTCAGGTTTGGTATAAGCATTGAGATATCACATCTCTGCTATCGTAAGGGTCTCAGGATTGGAATAGGAAGGAGTTGGATATCCCATCTCATGCTTTAGGAAGGGTCTCAGGTTTGGTATTAGAAGCATTGAGATATCACATCTCATGCTATAGGAAGGGTCTAAGGATTGGAATGGGAAGGAGTTGGATATCACATCTTATGCTATAGGAAGGGTCTCAGGTTTGGTATTACAAGCATTGTGATATTATATCTCATGCTATAGGAAGGGTCTCAGGATTGGATTGGGAAGGAGTTGGATATCACATCTCATGCTATAGGAAGGGTCTCAGGTTTGGAATGGGAAGGGTTTGTACATCACATCTCTTGCTATAGGAAGGGCCTCAGGTTTGGTATGAGAAACATTGAGATATCACATCTCATGTTATAGGAAGGATATCAGGTTTGGTATTAGAAGCATTGAGATATCACATCTCATGATATAGGAAGGGTCTCAGGATTGGAATGGGAAGGAGTTGGATATCACATCTCATGCTATAGGAAGGGTCTCAGGTTTGGTAGAAGCATTGAGATATCACATCTCATGCTATAGGAAGGGTCTCCGGATTGGAATGGGAAGTAGTTGTATATGACATCTCATGCCATAGGAAGGGTAGCACATATGCTATAGGAAGGGTCTCAGGTTTGGAACACGGGAAGGAGTTGGATATCACATCTCATGCTTTAAGAAGGGTCTCAGTTTTGTTATTAGAAGCATTGAGATATCACATCTCATGCTATAGGAAGGGTCTCAGGATTGGAATGGGAACGAGTTGGATATCACATCTCATGCTATAGGAAAGGTCTCAGGTTTGGAATGGGAATGATTTGTATATCACATCTCTTGCTATAGGAAGGGCCTCAGGTTTGGTATCAGAAACATTGAGATATCACATCTCATGGTATAGGAAGGATCTCAGTATTGGAATGGAAAGGGGTTGGATATCACATCTCATGTTATAGGAAGGATATCAGGTTTGGTATTAGAAGCATTGAGATATCACATCTCATGCTATAGGAAGGGTCTCAGGATTGGAATGGGAAGGAGTTGGATAATCACATCTCATGCTATAGGAAGGGTCTCAGGTTTGGTAGAAGCATTGAGATATCACATCTCATGCTATAGGAAGGGTCTCAGGATTGGAATGGGAAGGAGTAGTATATGACATCTCATGCCATAGGAAGGGTCTCAGGTTTGGTATAAGCATTGAGATATCACATCTCTGCTATCGGAAGGGTCTCGGGATTGGAATGGGAAGGAGTTGGATATTACATTCTTGCTATAGGAAGGGTCTCAGGTTTGGAATGGGAAGGAGTTGGATATCCCATCTCATGTCATAGGAAGGATCTCAGGTTTGCTATTAAAAGCACTGAGATATCACATCTCATGCTATAGGAATGGTCTCAGGATTGGAATGGGAAGGAGTTGGATATTATATTCTTGCTATAGGAAGGGTCTCAGGTTTGGAACGGGAAGGAGTTGGATATCACATCTCATGCTTTAAGAAGGGTCTCAGTTTTGGTATTAGAAGCATTGAGATATCACATCTCATGCTATAGGAAGGGTCTCAGGATTGGAATGGGAAGGAGTTGGATATCACATCTCATGCTATAGGAAGGGTCTCAGGTTTGGTATTACAAGCATTGCGATATTACATCTCATGCTATAGGAAGGGTCTCAGGTTTGGAATGGGGAGGATTTGTATATCACATCTCTTGCTATAGGAAGGGCCTCAGGTTTGGTATGAGAAACATTGAGATATCACATCTCAGGGTATAGGAAGGATCTCAGGATTGGAATGGGAAGGAGTTGGATATCACATCTCATGTTATAGGAAGGATATCAGGTTTGGTATTAGAAGCATTGAGATATCACATCTCATGCTATAGGAAGTGTCTCTGTTTTGGGATGTGAATGAGTTGGAGATAACATCTCATGCTATATGAAGGTTCTCAGGTTTGGTATTAGAAGCTTTGAGATATCACATTTCATACTATAGGAAGGGTCTCTGGTTTGGGATGGGAAGGAGTTGGATATCACATCTCATGCTATAACAAGGGTCTCAGGTTTGGTATTAGAAGCATTGAGATATCACATCTCATGCTATAGGAAGGGTCTCAGGTTTGGAATGGGAAGGAGTTGGATATCACATCTCAGGCTATAGGAAGGATCTCAGTTTTGGAATGAGAAGGAGTTGGATATCACATATCATGTTATATGAAGGCTCTCAGGTTTGGTATTAGAAGCATTGAGATATCACATCTCATGCTATAGTAAGGGTCTCAGGATTGGCATGGGAAGGAGTTTGATATCACATCTCATGCTAAAGGAAGGGTCTCCGGTTTGGAATGGGAAGGAGTTGGATATCACATCTCATGCTATCGTAAGGGTCTCAGGATTGGAATAAGAAGGAGTTGGATATCCCATCTCATGCTTTAAGAAGGGTCTCAGGTTTGGTATTAGAAGCATTGAGATATCACATCTCATGCTATAGGAAGGGTCTAAGGATTGGAATGGGAAGGAGTTGGATATCACACATGCTATAGGAAGGATCTCAGGTTTGGTATTAGAAACATTGAGATAACACATCTCATGCTATAGGAAGGGTCTCAGGATTGAAATGGGAAGGAGTTGGATATCACATCTCATGCTATCGTAAGGGTCTCAGGATTGGAATAAGAAGGAGTTGGATATCCCATCTCATGCTTTAAGAAGGGTCTCAGGTTTGGTATTAGAAGCATTGAGATATCACATCTCATGCTATAGGAAGGGTCTAAGGATTGGAATGGGAAGGAGTTGGATATCACACATGCTATAGGAAGGGTCTCAGGTTTGGTATTACAAGCATTGTGATATTACATCTCATGATATAGGAAGGGTCTCAGGATTGGATTGGGAAGTAGTTGGATATCACATCTGATGCTATAGGAAGGGTCTCAGGTTTGGAATGGGAAGGATTTGTACATCACATCTCTTGCTATAGGAAGGGCCTCAGGTTTGGTATGAGAAACATTGAAATATCACATCTCATGGTATAGGAAGGATCTCAGGATTGGAATGTGAAGGAGTTGGATATCACATCTCGTGTTATAGGAAGGATATCAAGTTTGGTATTAGAAGCATTGAGATATCACATCTCATGCTATAGGAATGGTCTCAGGTTTGGTAGAAGCATTGAGATATCACATCTCATGCTATAGGAAGGGTCTCAGGATTGGAATGGGAAGGAGTAGTATATGACCTCTCATGCCATAGGAATGGTCTCAGGTTTGGTACAAGCATTGAGATATCACATCTCTGCTATCGAAAGGGTCTCAGGTTTGGAAAGGGAAGGAGTTGGATATCACGTCTCATGCTATAGGAAGGTTCTCAGGTTTGGTATTAGAAGCATTGAGATATCACATCTCATGCTATAGGTAGGGTCTCAGTATTGGAATGGGAAGGAGTTGGATATCACATCTCATGCTACAGGAAGGGTCTCAGGTTTGGAATGGGAAGGAATTGGATATCACATCTCATGTTATAGGAAGGATCTCAGGTCTGGTATTAGAAGCATTGTGATATCACATCTCATGCCATAGGAAGGGTCTCAGGTTTGGAGTGGGAAGGAGTTGGATATCACATCTCATGCTATAGGAAGGGTCTCAGGTTTGGTAGAAGCATTGAGATATCACATCTCATGCCATAGGAAGGGTGTCCGGATTGGAATGGGTAGTAGTTGTATATTACATCTCATGCCATAGGAAGGGTCTCAGGTTTGGTATAAGCATTGAGATATCACATCTCTGCTATCGGAAGGGTCTCAGGATTGGAATGGGAAGGAGTTGGATATCCCATCTCATGTTATAGGAAGGGTCTCAGGTTTGGTATTAGAAGCATTGAGATATCACATCTCATGCTATAGGAAAGGTCTCAGGATTGGGATGGGAAGGACTTGGATATCTCATCTCATGTTATAGGACGGGTCTCAGGTGTGGTATTAGAAGGATTGAGATATCACATCGCATGCTGTAGGAAGGGTCTCAGGTTTGGAATGGGAAGGAATTGGATATCACATCTCATGTCATAGGAAGGATCTCAGGTTTGCTATTAGAAGCATTGAGATATCACTTCTCAAGCTATAGGAAGGGTCTCAGGTTTGGAAAGGGAAGGATTTGGATTTCACATCTCATGTTGTAGGATGGTTCTCATGTTTGGTTTTAGAAGCATTGAGATATCACATCTCATGCTATCGGAAGGGTCTCAGGTTTGGAAAGGGAAGGATTTGGATTTCACATATGTTATAGGATGGTTCTCAGGTTTGGTTTTAGAAGCAGTAAGATATCACATCTCATGCTATAGGAAGGGTCTCAGGTTTGGAATGGGAAGGAGTTGGATACAAATCTCATGTTATAGGAAGGATCTCAGGTTTGGTATTAGAAGCATTGAGATATCACATATCATGCTATAGGAAATGTCTCAGGATTGGAATGGGAAGGAGTTGGATATCACATCACATGCTAAAGGAAAGGTCTCAGGTTTGGAAGGGGAAGGATTTGGATCTCACATATGTTTTAGGACGGGTGTCAGGTTTGGTATTAGAAGCATTGAGATATCACATCTCATGGTATAGGAAGGGTCTCAGGATTGGAATGGGAAGGAGTTGGATAGCACATCTCAAGCTATCTCAGGATTGGAATGGGAAGGAGTTTGATATCACATCTCAAGCTATAGGAAGGGTCTCAGGTTTGGAAAGGGAATGATTTGGATTTCACATGTTACAGGATAGTTCTCATGTTTGGTTTTAGAAGCATTGAGATATCACATCTCATGTTATAGGAAGGATCTCAGGTTTGGTATTAGAAGCATTGATATATCACATCTCATGCTATAGGAAGGGTCTCAGGTTTGGTATTAGAAGCATTGAGATATCACATCTCATGCTATAGGAAGGGTCTCAGGTTTGGAATGGGAAGGATTTGTACATCACATCTCTTGCTATAGGAAGGGCCTCAGGTTTGGTAAGAGAAACATTAAGATATCACATCTCATGCTATCGGAAGGGTCTCAGGATTGGAATGGGAAGGAGTTGGATATCACATCTCAAGCTATCTCAGGATTGGAATGGGAAGGAGTTTGATATCACATCTCAAGCTATAGGAAGGGTCTCAAGTTTGGAAGGGGAAGGATTTGGATTTCACATTGAATGGGAAGGAGTTTGATATCACATCTCAAGCTATAGGAAGGGTCTCAGGTTTGGAAAGGGAATGATTTGGATTTCACATCTCATGTTATAGGATGGTTCTCATGTTTGGTTTTAGAAGCATTGAGATATCACATCTCATGCTATCAGAAAGGTCTCAGGTTTGGAATGGGAAGGAGTTTGATATCACATCTCATGCTATAGGAAGGATCTCAGGTTTGGTATTAGAAGCATTGAGATATCACATCTCATGCTATAGGAAGGGTCTCAGGATTGGAATCGGAAGGAGTTGTATATGACATCTCATGCTGTTAAGACGGATTTCTGAACTCTGTCCTGGTGGCGCAGAAGTTCAGAAGTCCAACCTAATTACTTGGACCAGGGTAACCTCTGGACGAACCAGACCAATCAAGGTAGCAATCGGATTTGGATATCACATCTCATGCTAAAGGAAGGGTCTTAGGTTTGGAAGGGGAAGGATTTGGATATCACATCTCATGTTATAGGACGGGTCCCAGGTTTGGTATTAGAAGCATTGAGATATCACAACTCATGCTATAGGAAGGGTCTCAGGATTTGAATGGGAAGGAGTTGGATATCACATGTCATGCTAAAGGAAGGGTCTCAGGTTTGATAGAAGCATTGAGATTTCACATCTCATGCTATAGGAAGGGTCTCAGGATTGGAATGGGAAGGAGTTGGATATCACATCACATGCCATAGGAAGGGTCTCAGATTTGGTATAAGCATTGAGATATCACATCTCTGCTATCGGAAGGGTCTCAGGATAGGAATGGGAAGGACTTAGATATCACATCTCATGCTATAGGGAGGGTCTCAGTTTTGATATTAGAAGCATTGAGATATCACATCTCATGCTATCGGAAGGGTCCCAGGATTGGAATGGGAAGGAGTTGGATATCACATCTCAAGCTATCTCAGGATTGGAATGGGAAGGAGTTTGATATCACATCTCAAGCTATAGGAAGGGTCTCAGGTTTGGAAAGGGAAGGATTTGGATTTCACATCTCATGTTGTAGGATGGTTCTCATGTTTGGTTTTAGAAGCATTGAGATATCACATCTCATGCTATCGGAAGGGTCTCAGGTTTGGAAAGGGAAGGATTTGTATTTCACATATGTTATAGGATGGTTCTCAGGTTTGGTTTTAGAAGCAGTAACATATCACATCTCATGCTATAGGAAGGGTCTCAGGTTTGGAATGGGAAGGAGTTGGATACAAATCTCATGTTATAGGAAGGATCTCAGGTTTGGTATTAGAAGCATTGAGATATCACATATCATGCTATAGGAAAGGTCTCAGGATTGGAATGGGAAGGAGTTGGATATCACATCACATGCTAAAGGAAAGGTCTCAGGTTTGGAAGGGGAAGGATTTGGATCTCACATATGTTTTAGGACGGGTGTCAGGTTTGGTATTAGAAGCATTGAGATATCACATCTCATGGTATAGGAAGGGTCTCAGGATTGGAATGGGAAGGAGTTGGATAGCACATCTCAAGCTATCTCAGGATTGGAATGGGAAGGAGTTTGATATCACATCTCAAGCTATAGGAAGGGTCTCAGGTTTGGAAAGGGAATGATTTGGATTTCACATGTTACAGGATAGTTCTCATGTTTGGTTTTAGAAGCATTGAGATATCACATCTCATGTTATAGGAAGGATCTCAGGTTTGGTATTAGAAGCATTGAGATATCACATCTCATGCTATAGGAAGGGTCTCAGGTTTGGAATGGGAAGGAGTTGGATATCACATCTCATGCTTTAGGAAGGATCTCAGGTTTGGTGTTAGAAGCATTGAGATATCAGATCTCATGCTATCGGAAGGATCTCAGGTTTGGTATTAGAAGCATTGAGATATCACATCTCATGCTACCAGAAGGGTCTCAGGATTGGAATGGGAAGGAGTCGGATATCACATCTCATGCTAAAGGGAGGGTTTCAGGTTTGGAAGTGGAAGGATTTGGATATCACATCTCATGTTATAGGAAGATCTCAGGTTTGGTATTAGAAGCATTGAGATATCACATCTCATGCTATCGGAAGGATCTCAGGTTTGGTATTAGAAGCATTGAGATATCACATCTCATGCTATAGGAAGGGTCTCAGGATTGGAATGGGAAGGAGTTGGATATCACATCTCATGCTATAGGAAGGGTCTCAGGTTTGGTATTACAAACATTGTGATATTACATCTCATGCTATAGGAAGGGTTTCAGGATTGGATTGGGAAGGAGTTGGATATCACATCTCATGCTATAGGAAGGGTCTCAGGTTTGGAATGGGAAGGATTTGTACATCACATCTCTTGCTATAGGAAGGGCCTCAGGTTTGGTAAGAGAAACATTAAGATATCACATCTCATGCTATCGGAAGGGTCTCAGGATTGGAATGGGAAGGAGTTGGATATCACATCTCAAGCTATCTCAGGATTGGAATGGGAAGGAGTTTGATATCACATCTCAAGCTATAGGAAGGGTCTCAAGTTTGGAAGGGGAAGGATTTGGATTTCACATCTCATGTTTTAGGACGGGTCTCAGGTTTGGTATTAGAAACATTGAGATATCACATCTCATGGTATAGGAAGGGTTTCAGGATTGGAATGGGAAGGAGTTGGATATCACATCTCATGCAATAGGAAGGGTCTCAGGTTTGATAGAAGCATTGAGATATCACATCTCATGCTATAGGAAGGGTCTCAGGATTGGAATGGGAAGGAGTTGGATATCACATCTCATGCCATAGGAAGAGTCTCAGGTTTGGTATAAGCATTGAGATATCACATCTCTGCTATCGTAAGGGTCTCAGGATTGGAATAGGAAGGAGTTGGATATCCCATCTCATGCTTTAGGAAGGGTCTCAGGTTTGGTATTAGAAGCATTGAGATATCACATCTCATGCTATAGGAAGGGTCTAAGGATTGGAATGGGAAGGAGTTGGATATCACATCTTATGCTATAGGAAGGGTCTCAGGTTTGGTATTACAAGCATTGTGATATTATATCTCATGCTATAGGAAGGGTCTCAGGATTGGATTGGGAAGGAGTTGGATATCACATCTCATGCTATAGGAAGGGTCTCAGGTTTGGAATGGGAAGGGTTTGTACATCACATCTCTTGCTATAGGAAGGGCCTCAGGTTTGGTATGAGAAACATTGAGATATCACATCTCATGTTATAGGAAGGATATCAGGTTTGGTATTAGAAGCATTGAGATATCACATCTCATGATATAGGAAGGGTCTCAGGATTGGAATGGGAAGGAGTTGGATATCACATCTCATGCTATAGGAAGGGTCTCAGGTTTGGTAGAAGCATTGAGATATCACATCTCATGCTATAGGAAGGGTCTCCGGATTGGAATGGGAAGTAGTTGTATATGACATCTCATGCCATAGGAAGGGTAGCACATATGCTATAGGAAGGGTCTCAGGTTTGGAACACGGGAAGGAGTTGGATATCACATCTCATGCTTTAAGAAGGGTCTCAGTTTTGTTATTAGAAGCATTGAGATATCACATCTCATGCTATAGGAAGGGTCTCAGGATTGGAATGGGAACGAGTTGGATATCACATCTCATGCTATAGGAAAGGTCTCAGGTTTGGAATGGGAATGATTTGTATATCACATCTCTTGCTATAGGAAGGGCCTCAGGTTTGGTATCAGAAACATTGAGATATCACATCTCATGGTATAGGAAGGATCTCAGTATTGGAATGGAAAGGGGTTGGATATCACATCTCATGTTATAGGAAGGATATCAGGTTTGGTATTAGAAGCATTGAGATATCACATCTCATGCTATAGGAAGGGTCTCAGGATTGGAATGGGAAGGAGTTGGATAATCACATCTCATGCTATAGGAAGGGTCTCAGGTTTGGTAGAAGCATTGAGATATCACATCTCATGCTATAGGAAGGGTCTCAGGATTGGAATGGGAAGGAGTAGTATATGACATCTCATGCCATAGGAAGGGTCTCAGGTTTGGTATAAGCATTGAGATATCACATCTCTGCTATCGGAAGGGTCTCGGGATTGGAATGGGAAGGAGTTGGATATTACATTCTTGCTATAGGAAGGGTCTCAGGTTTGGAATGGGAAGGAGTTGGATATCCCATCTCATGTCATAGGAAGGATCTCAGGTTTGCTATTAAAAGCACTGAGATATCACATCTCATGCTATAGGAATGGTCTCAGGATTGGAATGGGAAGGAGTTGGATATTATATTCTTGCTATAGGAAGGGTCTCAGGTTTGGAACGGGAAGGAGTTGGATATCACATCTCATGCTTTAAGAAGGGTCTCAGTTTTGGTATTAGAAGCATTGAGATATCACATCTCATGCTATAGGAAGGGTCTCAGGATTGGAATGGGAAGGAGTTGGATATCACATCTCATGCTATAGGAAGGGTCTCAGGTTTGGTATTACAAGCATTGCGATATTACATCTCATGCTATAGGAAGGGTCTCAGGTTTGGAATGGGGAGGATTTGTATATCACATCTCTTGCTATAGGAAGGGCCTCAGGTTTGGTATGAGAAACATTGAGATATCACATCTCAGGGTATAGGAAGGATCTCAGGATTGGAATGGGAAGGAGTTGGATATCACATCTCATGTTATAGGAAGGATATCAGGTTTGGTATTAGAAGCATTGAGATATCACATCTCATGCTATAGGAAGTGTCTCTGTTTTGGGATGTGAATGAGTTGGAGATAACATCTCATGCTATATGAAGGTTCTCAGGTTTGGTATTAGAAGCTTTGAGATATCACATTTCATACTATAGGAAGGGTCTCTGGTTTGGGATGGGAAGGAGTTGGATATCACATCTCATGCTATAACAAGGGTCTCAGGTTTGGTATTAGAAGCATTGAGATATCACATCTCATGCTATAGGAAGGGTCTCAGGTTTGGAATGGGAAGGAGTTGGATATCACATCTCAGGCTATAGGAAGGATCTCAGTTTTGGAATGAGAAGGAGTTGGATATCACATATCATGTTATATGAAGGCTCTCAGGTTTGGTATTAGAAGCATTGAGATATCACATCTCATGCTATAGTAAGGGTCTCAGGATTGGCATGGGAAGGAGTTTGATATCACATCTCATGCTAAAGGAAGGGTCTCCGGTTTGGAATGGGAAGGAGTTGGATATCACATCTCATGCTATCGTAAGGGTCTCAGGATTGGAATAAGAAGGAGTTGGATATCCCATCTCATGCTTTAAGAAGGGTCTCAGGTTTGGTATTAGAAGCATTGAGATATCACATCTCATGCTATAGGAAGGGTCTAAGGATTGGAATGGGAAGGAGTTGGATATCACACATGCTATAGGAAGGATCTCAGGTTTGGTATTAGAAACATTGAGATAACACATCTCATGCTATAGGAAGGGTCTCAGGATTGAAATGGGAAGGAGTTGGATATCACATCTCATGCTATCGTAAGGGTCTCAGGATTGGAATAAGAAGGAGTTGGATATCCCATCTCATGCTTTAAGAAGGGTCTCAGGTTTGGTATTAGAAGCATTGAGATATCACATCTCATGCTATAGGAAGGGTCTAAGGATTGGAATGGGAAGGAGTTGGATATCACACATGCTATAGGAAGGGTCTCAGGTTTGGTATTACAAGCATTGTGATATTACATCTCATGATATAGGAAGGGTCTCAGGATTGGATTGGGAAGTAGTTGGATATCACATCTGATGCTATAGGAAGGGTCTCAGGTTTGGAATGGGAAGGATTTGTACATCACATCTCTTGCTATAGGAAGGGCCTCAGGTTTGGTATGAGAAACATTGAAATATCACATCTCATGGTATAGGAAGGATCTCAGGATTGGAATGTGAAGGAGTTGGATATCACATCTCGTGTTATAGGAAGGATATCAAGTTTGGTATTAGAAGCATTGAGATATCACATCTCATGCTATAGGAATGGTCTCAGGTTTGGTAGAAGCATTGAGATATCACATCTCATGCTATAGGAAGGGTCTCAGGATTGGAATGGGAAGGAGTAGTATATGACCTCTCATGCCATAGGAATGGTCTCAGGTTTGGTACAAGCATTGAGATATCACATCTCTGCTATCGAAAGGGTCTCAGGTTTGGAAAGGGAAGGAGTTGGATATCACGTCTCATGCTATAGGAAGGTTCTCAGGTTTGGTATTAGAAGCATTGAGATATCACATCTCATGCTATAGGTAGGGTCTCAGTATTGGAATGGGAAGGAGTTGGATATCACATCTCATGCTACAGGAAGGGTCTCAGGTTTGGAATGGGAAGGAATTGGATATCACATCTCATGTTATAGGAAGGATCTCAGGTCTGGTATTAGAAGCATTGTGATATCACATCTCATGCCATAGGAAGGGTCTCAGGTTTGGAGTGGGAAGGAGTTGGATATCACATCTCATGCTATAGGAAGGGTCTCAGGTTTGGTAGAAGCATTGAGATATCACATCTCATGCCATAGGAAGGGTGTCCGGATTGGAATGGGTAGTAGTTGTATATTACATCTCATGCCATAGGAAGGGTCTCAGGTTTGGTATAAGCATTGAGATATCACATCTCTGCTATCGGAAGGGTCTCAGGATTGGAATGGGAAGGAGTTGGATATCCCATCTCATGTTATAGGAAGGGTCTCAGGTTTGGTATAAGAAGCATTGAGATATCACATCTCATGCTATAGGAAAGGTCTCAGGATTGGGATGGGAAGGACTTGGATATCTCATCTCATGTTATAGGACGGGTCTCAGGTGTGGTATTAGAAGGATTGAGATATCACATCGCATGCTGTAGGAAGGGTCTCAGGTTTGGAATGGGAAGGAATTGGATATCACATCTCATGTCATAGGAAGGATCTCAGGTTTGCTATTAGAAGCATTGAGATATCACTTCTCAAGCTATAGGAAGGGTCTCAGGTTTGGAAAGGGAAGGATTTGGATTTCACATCTCATGTTGTAGGATGGTTCTCATGTTTGGTTTTAGAAGCATTGAGATATCACATCTCATGCTATCGGAAGGGTCTCAGGTTTGGAAAGGGAAGGATTTGGATTTCACATATGTTATAGGATGGTTCTCAGGTTTGCTTTTAGAAGCAGTAAGATATCACATCTCATGCTATAGGAAGGGTCTCAGGTTTGGAATGGGAAGGAGTTGGATATCACATTGAATGGGAAGGAGTTTGATATCACATCTCAAGCTATAGGAAGGGTCTCAGGTTTGGAAAGGGAATGATTTGGATTTCACATCTCATGTTATAGGATGGTTCTCATGTTTGGTTTTAGAAGCATTGAGATATCACATCTCATGCTATCAGAAGGGTCTCAGGTTTGGAATGGGAAGGAGTTTGATATCACATCTCATGCTATAGGAAGGATCTCAGGTTTGGTATTAGAAGCATTGAGATATCACATCTCATGCTATAGGAAGGGTCTCAGGATTGGAATCGGAAGGAGTTGTATATGACATCTCATGCTGTTAAGACGGATTTCTGAACTCTGTCCTGGTGGCGCAGAAGTTCAGAAGTCCAACCTAATTACTTGGACCAGGGTAACCTCTGGACGAACCAGACCAATCAAGGTAGCAATCGGATTTGGATATCACATCTCATGCTAAAGGAAGGGTCTTAGGTTTGGAAGGGGAAGGATTTGGATATCACATCTCATGTTATAGGACGGGTCCCAGGTTTGGTATTAGAAGCATTGAGATATCACAACTCATGCTATAGGAAGGGTCTCAGGATTTGAATGGGAAGGAGTTGGATATCACATGTCATGCTAAAGGAAGGGTCTCAGGTTTGATAGAAGCATTGAGATTTCACATCTCATGCTATAGGAAGGGTCTCAGGATTGGAATGGGAAGGAGTTGGATATCACATCACATGCCATAGGAAGGGTCTCAGATTTGGTATAAGCATTGAGATATCACATCTCTGCTATCGGAAGGGTCTCAGGATAGGAATGGGAAGGACTTAGATATCACATCTCATGCTATAGGGAGGGTCTCAGTTTTGATATTAGAAGCATTGAGATATCACATCTCATGCTATCGGAAGGGTCCCAGGATTGGAATGGGAAGGAGTTGGATATCACATCTCAAGCTATCTCAGGATTGGAATGGGAAGGAGTTTGATATCACATCTCAAGCTATAGGAAGGGTCTCAGGTTTGGAAAGGGAAGGATTTGGATTTCACATCTCATGTTGTAGGATGGTTCTCATGTTTGGTTTTAGAAGCATTGAGATATCACATCTCATGCTATCGGAAGGGTCTCAGGTTTGGAAAGGGAAGGATTTGTATTTCACATATGTTATAGGATGGTTCTCAGGTTTGGTTTTAGAAGCAGTAACATATCACATCTCATGCTATAGGAAGGGTCTCAGGTTTGGAATGGGAAGGAGTTGGATACAAATCTCATGTTATAGGAAGGATCTCAGGTTTGGTATTAGAAGCATTGAGATATCACATATCATGCTATAGGAAAGGTCTCAGGATTGGAATGGGAAGGAGTTGGATAGCACATCTCAAGCTATCTCAGGATTGGAATGGGAAGGAGTTTGATATCACATCTCAAGCTATAGGAAGGGTCTCAGGTTTGGAAAGGGAATGATTTGGATTTCACATGTTACAGGATAGTTCTCATGTTTGGTTTTAGAAGCATTGAGATATCACATCTCATGTTATAGGAAGGATCTCAGGTTTGGTATTAGAAGCATTGAGATATCACATCTCATGCTATAGGAAGGGTCTCAGGTTTGGAATGGGAAGGAGTTGGATATCACATCTCATGCTTTAGGAAGGATCTCAGGTTTGGTGTTAGAAGCATTGAGATATCAGATCTCATGCTATCGGAAGGATCTCAGGTTTGGTATTAGAAGCATTGAGATATCACATCTCATGCTACCAGAAGGGTCTCAGGATTGGAATGGGAAGGAGTCGGATATCACATCTCATGCTAAAGGGAGGGTTTCAGGTTTGGAAGTGGAAGGATTTGGATATCACATCTCATGTTATAGGAAGATCTCAGGTTTGGTATTAGAAGCATTGAGATATCACATCTCATGCTATCGGAAGGATCTCAGGTTTGGTATTAGAAGCATTGAGATATCACATCTCATGCTATAGGAAGGGTCTCAGGATTGGAATGGGAAGGAGTTGGATATCACATCTCATGCTATAGGAAGGGTCTCAGGTTTGGTATTACAAACATTGTGATATTACATCTCATGCTATAGGAAGGGTTTCAGGATTGGATTGGGAAGGAGTTGGATATCACATCTCATGCTATAGGAAGGGTCTCAGGTTTGGAATGGGAAGGATTTGTACATCACATCTCTTGCTATAGGAAGGGCCTCAGGTTTGGTAAGAGAAACATTAAGATATCACATCTCATGCTATCGGAAGGGTCTCAGGATTGGAATGGGAAGGAGTTGGATATCACATCTCAAGCTATCTCAGGATTGGAATGGGAAGGAGTTTGATATCACATCTCAAGCTATAGGAAGGGTCTCAAGTTTGGAAGGGGAAGGATTTGGATTTCACATCTCATGTTTTAGGACGGGTCTCAGGTTTGGTATTAGAAACATTGAGATATCACATCTCATGGTATAGGAAGGGTTTCAGGATTGGAATGGGAAGGAGTTGGATATCACATCTCATGCAATAGGAAGGGTCTCAGGTTTGATAGAAGCATTGAGATATCACATCTCATGCTATAGGAAGGGTCTCAGGATTGGAATGGGAAGGAGTTGGATATCACATCTCATGCCATAGGAAGAGTCTCAGGTTTGTTATAAGCATTGAGATATCACATCTCTGCTATCGTAAGGGTCTCAGGATTGGAATAGGAAGGAGTTGGATATCCCATCTCATGCTTTAGGAAGGGTCTCAGGTTTGGTATTAGAAGCATTGAGATATCACATCTCATGCTATAGGAAGGGTCTAAGGATTGGAATGGGAAGGAGTTGGATATCACATCTTATGCTATAGGAAGGGTCTCAGGTTTGGTATTACAAGCATTGTGATATTATATCTCATGCTATAGGAAGGGTCTCAGGATTGGATTGGGAAGGAGTTGGATATCACATCTCATGCTATAGGAAGGGTCTCAGGTTTGGAATGGGAAGGGTTTGTACATCACATCTCTTGCTATAGGAAGGGCCTCAGGTTTGGTATGAGAAACATTGAGATATCACATCTCATGTTATAGGAAGGATATCAGGTTTGGTATTAGAAGCATTGAGATATCACATCTCATGATATAGGAAGGGTCTCAGGATTGGAATGGGAAGGAGTTGGATATCACATCTCATGCTATAGGAAGGGTCTCAGGTTTGGTAGAAGCATTGAGATATCACATCTCATGCTATAGGAAGGGTCTCCGGATTGGAATGGGAAGTAGTTGTATATGACATCTCATGCCATAGGAAGGGTAGCACATATGCTATAGGAAGGGTCTCAGGTTTGGAACACGGGAAGGAGTTGGATATCACATCTCATGCTTTAAGAAGGGTCTCAGTTTTGTTATTAGAAGCATTGAGATATCACATCTCATGCTATAGGAAGGGTCTCAGGATTGGAATGGGAACGAGTTGGATATCACATCTCATGCTATAGGAAAGGTCTCAGGTTTGGAATGGGAATGATTTGTATATCACATCTCTTGCTATAGGAAGGGCCTCAGGTTTGGTATCAGAAACATTGAGATATCACATCTCATGGTATAGGAAGGATCTCAGTATTGGAATGGAAAGGGGTTGGATATCACATCTCATGTTATAGGAAGGATATCAGGTTTGGTATTAGAAGCATTGAGATATCACATCTCATGCTATAGGAAGGGTCTCAGGATTGGAATGGGAAGGAGTTGGATAATCACATCTCATGCTATAGGAAGGGTCTCAGGTTTGGTAGAAGCATTGAGATATCACATCTCATGCTATAGGAAGGGTCTCAGGATTGGAATGGGAAGGAGTAGTATATGACATCTCATGCCATAGGAAGGGTCTCAGGTTTGGTATAAGCATTGAGATATCACATCTCTGCTATCGGAAGGGTCTCGGGATTGGAATGGGAAGGAGTTGGATATTACATTCTTGCTATAGGAAGGGTCTCAGGTTTGGAATGGGAAGGAGTTGGATATCCCATCTCATGTCATAGGAAGGATCTCAGGTTTGCTATTAAAAGCACTGAGATATCACATCTCATGCTATAGGAATGGTCTCAGGATTGGAATGGGAAGGAGTTGGATATTATATTCTTGCTATAGGAAGGGTCTCAGGTTTGGAACGGGAAGGAGTTGGATATCACATCTCATGCTTTAAGAAGGGTCTCAGTTTTGGTATTAGAAGCATTGAGATATCACATCTCATGCTATAGGAAGGGTCTCAGGATTGGAATGGGAAGGAGTTGGATATCACATCTCATGCTATAGGAAGGGTCTCAGGTTTGGTATTACAAGCATTGCGATATTACATCTCATGCTATAGGAAGGGTCTCAGGTTTGGAATGGGGAGGATTTGTATATCACATCTCTTGCTATAGGAAGGGCCTCAGGTTTGGTATGAGAAACATTGAGATATCACATCTCAGGGTATAGGAAGGATCTCAGGATTGGAATGGGAAGGAGTTGGATATCACATCTCATGTTATAGGAAGGATATCAGGTTTGGTATTAGAAGCATTGAGATATCACATCTCATGCTATAGGAAGTGTCTCTGTTTTGGGATGTGAATGAGTTGGAGATAACATCTCATGCTATATGAAGGTTCTCAGGTTTGGTATTAGAAGCTTTGAGATATCACATTTCATACTATAGGAAGGGTCTCTGGTTTGGGATGGGAAGGAGTTGGATATCACATCTCATGCTATAACAAGGGTCTCAGGTTTGGTATTAGAAGCATTGAGATATCACATCTCATGCTATAGGAAGGGTCTCAGGTTTGGAATGGGAAGGAGTTGGATATCACATCTCAGGCTATAGGAAGGATCTCAGTTTTGGAATGAGAAGGAGTTGGATATCACATATCATGTTATATGAAGGCTCTCAGGTTTGGTATTAGAAGCATTGAGATATCACATCTCATGCTATAGTAAGGGTCTCAGGATTGGCATGGGAAGGAGTTTGATATCACATCTCATGCTAAAGGAAGGGTCTCCGGTTTGGAATGGGAAGGAGTTGGATATCACATCTCATGCTATCGTAAGGGTCTCAGGATTGGAATAAGAAGGAGTTGGATATCCCATCTCATGCTTTAAGAAGGGTCTCAGGTTTGGTATTAGAAGCATTGAGATATCACATCTCATGCTATAGGAAGGGTCTAAGGATTGGAATGGGAAGGAGTTGGATATCACACATGCTATAGGAAGGATCTCAGGTTTGGTATTAGAAACATTGAGATAACACATCTCATGCTATAGGAAGGGTCTCAGGATTGAAATGGGAAGGAGTTGGATATCACATCTCATGCTATCGTAAGGGTCTCAGGATTGGAATAAGAAGGAGTTGGATATCCCATCTCATGCTTTAAGAAGGGTCTCAGGTTTGGTATTAGAAGCATTGAGATATCACATCTCATGCTATAGGAAGGGTCTAAGGATTGGAATGGGAAGGAGTTGGATATCACACATGCTATAGGAAGGGTCTCAGGTTTGGTATTACAAGCATTGTGATATTACATCTCATGATATAGGAAGGGTCTCAGGATTGGATTGGGAAGTAGTTGGATATCACATCTGATGCTATAGGAAGGGTCTCAGGTTTGGAATGGGAAGGATTTGTACATCACATCTCTTGCTATAGGAAGGGCCTCAGGTTTGGTATGAGAAACATTGAAATATCACATCTCATGGTATAGGAAGGATCTCAGGATTGGAATGTGAAGGAGTTGGATATCACATCTCGTGTTATAGGAAGGATATCAAGTTTGGTATTAGAAGCATTGAGATATCACATCTCATGCTATAGGAATGGTCTCAGGTTTGGTAGAAGCATTGAGATATCACATCTCATGCTATAGGAAGGGTCTCAGGATTGGAATGGGAAGGAGTAGTATATGACCTCTCATGCCATAGGAATGGTCTCAGGTTTGGTACAAGCATTGAGATATCACATCTCTGCTATCGAAAGGGTCTCAGGTTTGGAAAGGGAAGGAGTTGGATATCACGTCTCATGCTATAGGAAGGTTCTCAGGTTTGGTATTAGAAGCATTGAGATATCACATCTCATGCTATAGGTAGGGTCTCAGTATTGGAATGGGAAGGAGTTGGATATCACATCTCATGCTACAGGAAGGGTCTCAGGTTTGGAATGGGAAGGAATTGGATATCACATCTCATGTTATAGGAAGGATCTCAGGTCTGGTATTAGAAGCATTGTGATATCACATCTCATGCCATAGGAAGGGTCTCAGGTTTGGAGTGGGAAGGAGTTGGATATCACATCTCATGCTATAGGAAGGGTCTCAGGTTTGGTAGAAGCATTGAGATATCACATCTCATGCCATAGGAAGGGTGTCCGGATTGGAATGGGTAGTAGTTGTATATTACATCTCATGCCATAGGAAGGGTCTCAGGTTTGGTATAAGCATTGAGATATCACATCTCTGCTATCGGAAGGGTCTCAGGATTGGAATGGGAAGGAGTTGGATATCCCATCTCATGTTATAGGAAGGGTCTCAGGTTTGGTATAAGAAGCATTGAGATATCACATCTCATGCTATAGGAAAGGTCTCAGGATTGGGATGGGAAGGACTTGGATATCTCATCTCATGTTATAGGACGGGTCTCAGGTGTGGTATTAGAAGGATTGAGATATCACATCGCATGCTGTAGGAAGGGTCTCAGGTTTGGAATGGGAAGGAATTGGATATCACATCTCATGTCATAGGAAGGATCTCAGGTTTGCTATTAGAAGCATTGAGATATCACTTCTCAAGCTATAGGAAGGGTCTCAGGTTTGGAAAGGGAAGGATTTGGATTTCACATCTCATGTTGTAGGATGGTTCTCATGTTTGGTTTTAGAAGCATTGAGATATCACATCTCATGCTATCGGAAGGGTCTCAGGTTTGGAAAGGGAAGGATTTGGATTTCACATATGTTATAGGATGGTTCTCAGGTTTGCTTTTAGAAGCAGTAAGATATCACATCTCATGCTATAGGAAGGGTCTCAGGTTTGGAATGGGAAGGAGTTGGATATCACATTGAATGGGAAGGAGTTTGATATCACATCTCAAGCTATAGGAAGGGTCTCAGGTTTGGAAAGGGAATGATTTGGATTTCACATCTCATGTTATAGGATGGTTCTCATGTTTGGTTTTAGAAGCATTGAGATATCACATCTCATGCTATCAGAAGGGTCTCAGGTTTGGAATGGGAAGGAGTTTGATATCACATCTCATGCTATAGGAAGGATCTCAGGTTTGGTATTAGAAGCATTGAGATATCACATCTCATGCTATAGGAAGGGTCTCAGGATTGGAATCGGAAGGAGTTGTATATGACATCTCATGCTGTTAAGACGGATTTCTGAACTCTGTCCTGGTGGCGCAGAAGTTCAGAAGTCCAACCTAATTACTTGGACCAGGGTAACCTCTGGACGAACCAGACCAATCAAGGTAGCAATCGGATTTGGATATCTCATCTCATGCTAAAGGAAGGGTCTTAGGTTTGGAAGGGGAAGGATTTGGATATCACATCTCATGTTATAGGACGGGTCCCAGGTTTGGTATTAGAAGCATTGAGATATCACAACTCATGCTATAGGAAGGGTCTCAGGATTTGAATGGGAAGGAGTTGGATATCACATGTCATGCTAAAGGAAGGGTCTCAGGTTTGATAGAAGCATTGAGATTTCACATCTCATGCTATAGGAAGGGTCTCAGGATTGGAATGGGAAGGAGTTGGATATCACATCACATGCCATAGGAAGGGTCTCAGATTTGGTATAAGCATTGAGATATCACATCTCTGCTATCGGAAGGGTCTCAGGATAGGAATGGGAAGGACTTAGATATCACATCTCATGCTATAGGGAGGGTCTCAGTTTTGATATTAGAAGCATTGAGATATCACATCTCATGCTATCGGAAGGGTCCCAGGATTGGAATGGGAAGGAGTTGGATATCACATCTCAAGCTATCTCAGGATTGGAATGGGAAGGAGTTTGATATCACATCTCAAGCTATAGGAAGGGTCTCAGGTTTGGAAAGGGAAGGATTTGGATTTCACATCTCATGTTGTAGGATGGTTCTCATGTTTGGTTTTAGAAGCATTGAGATATCACATCTCATGCTATCGGAAGGGTCTCAGGTTTGGAAAGGGAAGGATTTGTATTTCACATATGTTATAGGATGGTTCTCAGGTTTGGTTTTAGAAGCAGTAACATATCACATCTCATGCTATAGGAAGGGTCTCAGGTTTGGAATGGGAAGGAGTTGGATACAAATCTCATGTTATAGGAAGGATCTCAGGTTTGGTATTAGAAGCATTGAGATATCACATATCATGCTATAGGAAAGGTCTCAGGATTGGAATGGGAAGGAGTTGGATAGCACATCTCAAGCTATCTCAGGATTGGAATGGGAAGGAGTTTGATATCACATCTCAAGCTATAGGAAGGGTCTCAGGTTTGGAAAGGGAATGATTTGGATTTCACATGTTACAGGATAGTTCTCATGTTTGGTTTTAGAAGCATTGAGATATCACATCTCATGTTATAGGAAGGATCTCAGGTTTGGTATTAGAAGCATTGAGATATCACATCTCATGCTATAGGAAGGGTCTCAGGTTTGGAATGGGAAGGAGTTGGATATCACATCTCATGCTTTAGGAAGGATCTCAGGTTTGGTGTTAGAAGCATTGAGATATCAGATCTCATGCTATCGGAAGGATCTCAGGTTTGGTATTAGAAGCATTGAGATATCACATCTCATGCTACCAGAAGGGTCTCAGGATTGGAATGGGAAGGAGTCGGATATCACATCTCATGCTAAAGGGAGGGTTTCAGGTTTGGAAGTGGAAGGATTTGGATATCACATCTCATGTTATAGGAAGATCTCAGGTTTGGTATTAGAAGCATTGAGATATCACATCTCATGCTATCGGAAGGATCTCAGGTTTGGTATTAGAAGCATTGAGATATCACATCTCATGCTATAGGAAGGGTCTCAGGATTGGAATGGGAAGGAGTTGGATATCACATCTCATGCTATAGGAAGGGTCTCAGGTTTGGTATTACAAACATTGTGATATTACATCTCATGCTATAGGAAGGGTTTCAGGATTGGATTGGGAAGGAGTTGGATATCACATCTCATGCTATAGGAAGGGTCTCAGGTTTGGAATGGGAAGGATTTGTACATCACATCTCTTGCTATAGGAAGGGCCTCAGGTTTGGTAAGAGAAACATTAAGATATCACATCTCATGCTATCGGAAGGGTCTCAGGATTGGAATGGGAAGGAGTTGGATATCACATCTCAAGCTATCTCAGGATTGGAATGGGAAGGAGTTTGATATCACATCTCAAGCTATAGGAAGGGTCTCAAGTTTGGAAGGGGAAGGATTTGGATTTCACATCTCATGTTTTAGGACGGGTCTCAGGTTTGGTATTAGAAACATTGAGATATCACATCTCATGGTATAGGAAGGGTTTCAGGATTGGAATGGGAAGGAGTTGGATATCACATCTCATGCAATAGGAAGGGTCTCAGGTTTGATAGAAGCATTGAGATATCACATCTCATGCTATAGGAAGGGTCTCAGGATTGGAATGGGAAGGAGTTGGATATCACATCTCATGCCATAGGAAGAGTCTCAGGTTTGTTATAAGCATTGAGATATCACATCTCTGCTATCGTAAGGGTCTCAGGATTGGAATAGGAAGGAGTTGGATATCCCATCTCATGCTTTAGGAAGGGTCTCAGGTTTGGTATTAGAAGCATTGAGATATCACATCTCATGCTATAGGAAGGGTCTAAGGATTGGAATGGGAAGGAGTTGGATGTTAAGACGGATTTCTGAACTCTGTCCTGGTGGCGCAGAGGTTCAGAAGGCCAACCTAATTACTTGGAACAGGGTAACCTCTGGACAAGCCAGACCAATCAAGGTAGCGATCGCGGCGGTCAAGACTAGGTCTCAAGAGGGGTGAGGGTGACTGAAAGCCCGCAATGAGCACACAAAGCAAGAGCGCTTACAAACTACTCCAAACAGTTGTTTATATCAAAAATAGATACACATTTATTATAAGGCCTTGAAACTAATAACCACAGTAAAAGCAGCAATATACAACGATATTAAACCAACACATACACTATCCACCCAATATATATACAGAATACACAGTTTCACAGCATTAGCAGCACGAAATATGTTATCCACCTGCAGGGGAAGGAAAACAGGCAGTGCGAACCAATGCGAGTGATATGTCCGCCTTCTGAGGCCCCTAACTGGATGGTAGTCCAATCCCTACGAAGAGTGGAGCCTAGCGCTCAAAAGTACCTGCACACGCCGGTGCCAATGGGCAGAAGGTGAAGCTCTTCGGAGGACGTTGAACAGCTCTGTAGGGAGCTCTAATGAAGGAGAACACGGTCCGCGACTCTAGCGCAGCCTCCACTGTGAGGCAGAAGCAGGGCGCGAGTACGGACAAGGGGTGCTGTATTTACAGCGGGGAAAAGCAAGAGGCACTGCAGGAGGGCGACCAGATCCTAGCTAATCTACTCACCGGTCCCCGAAGCAAGCAGGCCCGAGCTCCTCCTCGATAGATGCAGCTTCTGGCAGGTTCTGAAGAGCAGGGAACGTCTCGTCGTCGTGCAGAGTAAAAAGACGTCCCGATCGAAGAAACAAGCACAGTTTTTGTCGCCACAGCAGGGCAACGGAACGGCCGGGTGTATTCAAGCCAAACGAGCACTGCTCACCTCTAGCTTAGGACTGCTAAGCAAACGAAGCGTGTGAGCATGCCCCGGACTCAGAATACCACCCAACCTGTCGGCGATTACAGAGCAGGCCTCCTTAGTAAGCTGGTCAGTCAACTGGATGGCCCAGAGACACTTCCGAAGGCTTACAGCAGGAGTTGATGAAGGTGCCGGGAATAGCTGGTCCTGCTATTCCAATAGGTCGAAGCGCCAGTACAGGCCTTCTTGTTCGATCTTAGGTGGAAAGGGCTTCACCGGACGACAGCAATGAGGAGCAGAAGTTCTTCAGGGGGTCACCAGCGATTCCTCGGTCCAGCCTCGTGTTCGCAGGATACTTGGCTCCTGTATCCCTGGGTTCGTAAGAACTCAGGAGATCGACATGGTAGTGGTGTTTCCAGCTCCCTCTTATCCACGGTTCCCTTCGCGCCAAAACGGAGGGGAGCCAATGGGAGATCCGCTCATCAACACACATACCATACGTGGACCAATCACGGACCACGGTGGTCCCAGGCATTCACACCACCCTAGACTCTCTGGCACCCAGGATGTGTATTGGGACCAGACAGCCCAGCCCACATCCTGGGGGCACTCAAACGACATGTAGAAGCCCGCGAAAGCAACCGTGTTTCGCGGGAAACTACATGCCCAAATAAGGAAGGCCCCGGGTCGCCTGACCCGGGGGAAGGTAAAGGGAGCAAGACGGACAGTGGACTAGACAAAGGAGCCTCGTGGTCCGGCCATTTTGTGTAGCCGGGCCACCCTTTTGTGTTCGCGGCAAAAACGTGCTCAGAACGGCAAAAGGAGCTCAAAATAAACCAAATGATCGCTGCCACCAGCCCAGTCCCTGAATGACTTGCACCGATCCAAAACCCATCCGAAAAGAGTGTCTAGGGTTTGTAGAAGGCTAGAGACCCAAGAGAGCTGTAACTTAGCTTACAGTGCCCTCTTGTGTCGTGTTGCACTAAAATGGCGACACGATAAAAGAAACTACGGGAAACAGCGTTCCCCGGTACTGACTGTCTTAAGGGCATGTCAGTTTCCCCGTAAGAAAGGAGCGAAAGCCCAGAGGAGTACAGCAGAAGGCTGCACTTCTCTGGCAAAGTCAAGAAAACAGGTTGAAAACAATAGCAAAAAGTTTAGGGGTTGCCACATGGAAGGAAAGTTCCCTACAATAACGAAATCTTTCCTAACACTCGCCCCTCCCAGACTATGGACAGGGGGAACTAATCCACCCCTGGATGAGTCTCTTGTTCAGGTCGGTAAAACATTCTGGACAACCCATCAGCATTGCTATGTTGGACACCTGGCCTATGCTCAATAGTGAAGTCGAAGCCTTGTAGACTTATGGACCACCTAAGCAACTTTGGATTCTCCCCCTTCATGTTCATTAGCCACTTTAACGGCTTATGGTCAGTCTGCACAGTGAAGTGGGTCCCATAGAGGTAGGGCCGCAGCTTCCTTAGGGCCCACACAACAGAGAAACATTCTTTCTCTACCGTGGACCATCTGAGCTCTCTGTCCTTAAGCTGGCGACTAATAAAACCGATAGGGTGTTCCTTACCCTTCTCATCTACTTGCGATAGTACAGCTCCTATCCCAGTGTCAGAGGCATCCGTCTGCACGATAAAAGGTCTTTGATAATCAGGGGCCCTGAGCACAGGGGCCTGGCACAAGGAGTCTTTCAAGCCATTGAAGGCCTTCTCACACTCGTCAGTCCAAGTTACCTTCTTGGGTTTCTTCGGAGTTGTGAGGGCAGTCAGAGGAGCAGCTATGGTGCCATAGTCTGCCACAAAATTGCGGTAATAACCCGTGAGTCCTAAGAAGGCTCTCACTTGGGTTTGCGTAGTGGGGGTAGGCCAGTCTTGTACGGCTTGTACCTGACTGAGTAGAGGCTGTCTCCTCCCTCCAACTACTTCATGTCCAAGGTAAACCACTGAGCCTTGTCCATTTTGGTGAGGGGCCACTCGGACACCCTCAAAAGAGCTAACTGAAGGACTGCTTGGGAACAGGTCGGGGAGAGGTTCAGACTCCTCTTCCTCAACATCTGAAGCCAGGAGCAGTGCTACGATTTCGACGCTTGGGCCGAAAGCCTTCAGCCTATTCACGGGAAGCACTTTGGGAGCCTGTCCAGGCCTTCCAAGGTCCACTGAATAGTTAACCTCACCCAGGGGCTCCACCACTGGGTAAGGGCCTGACCATTTGTCCTGTAAAGCTCGAGGCCTTATGAGATTCATGATCAGGACTTGCTGACCAAGTGTAAAGTTGATGAGGGAAGCTTTCTGGTCGTACCAAGGTTTCACCAGCGCTTGCCCTGCCTTCAATTTATCACTAGTCAAGCCTATCAGAAGTACCATCCGTTTTCTGAGCCCTAGCACATAATCAACTACATTGGTAGTAACAGGGGGAGTGGGCATCTCCCATCCCTCTTTGATGATGGCTAAGGGTCCCCGTACGGGATGACCGAACAGAAGTTCGAAGGGGCTGAAGCCAACACCCTCCTGCGGTACCTCTCGGTAGGCAAACAGCAAGCATGAAACAAGAAGATCCCATTTTCTTCTCTGAGGCTCCTCCAGAGCCCCAATCATGCTTTTTAACGTCCTGTTAAGACGCCCCCCCAGACCATCGGTCTGGGGGCGGTATGCAGAAGAGAACCTGTAGGTGACCCCACATTCTTTCCACATAGCCTGCCTATACTTCGACATAAAGTTGCTGCCATCACCCGGCACAACTTCTTTAGGGAAGCCAACCCTAGTAAACATGCCGAGTAAAGCTTCTGCAACTGGCTTGGCAGTTACAGTTGTAAATGGGACGGCCTCAGGATACCTGGTTGCATGGTCGACCAGCACCAGGATAAACCTATTGCCTGAGGATGTTTGCGGGTCAAGGGGACCAACGATGTCGATCCCTACCCTTTCAAATGGTACCCCCACAACTGGGAGCGGTACCAACGGAGCTTGGATTGTCGCGCCAACCTTACCAGACAACTGGCAGGCGGCACAACTCCTGCAGTGACTTTCTACTTGCACCCCCATCTTGGGCCAGTAGAAGTGCATGGATAACCTTTGCTTGGTCCTCCTCATACCAAGGTGACCAGCAAGGTGAACGACATGCGCCAACTGCAGGAGGAAGGGCCTAACAGCAAGGGAAACCACCAACCTCCTATGGTCTCCTTCTGTAGACTCTGTGGGCTCACTGTACAGGAGTCCACCTTCCCAATAAATCCGATGCTTCCCAGGAGGTTCACCCTCAAGCTGGGAGCAGGCCTGTCTCCTTAGGCCTTCCAGAGATGGGCACTCACGTTGGCCCTTACTGAAGTCGTCCCTATCAGGACCTCCTTCAACTAACAAGTCTTTTAGTTCAGGATGGTCGTTGGGGTCGAACACTTCAGGCATCGCCACCTCCTCGTCAGGCTCGGGCGATTGACCAACTCCCTCCACCGCAGTGGTAGGCGAGTTCGGGGGAATATTCTCTTTCCCCCGTCGGGACTTGTTGACTCCTTTCGCCTTGGGTTTCCCCTTCGGCTGGGGCGGCGTATTGGACTTGGCCAATGCTGCCCGTGCTTGAGACCGTGTGTAGGGTCTTTCGGCAGTGTCTCCTACGAGCCCTAGAGCTCTGAGATCATTGCCCAACAAGACCTTTCCCGGGACGTTTCTCTGAATGCTCACTGGAATCCTAACTGCTGTACCATTTAAAGTTAGATTAACAGGGATCACGGGAAACATACGGAGGGGGCCGTCAGCCAACTTAGTGGGCATCAGAGGAGCTCTGGCAACTTCCTCTGAGTCTACCAAGGTAGAATCCACTACAGTTCGACTGCACCCACTATCCCTAAGAGCTGGAGTATCCACTCCATTGATCAGCACACTGTCTTTAAAGTAGTGCTTGGTATTATCCGGAATCCTAGCATACGCCTCTGCGACTTTAGGCTCCCAGGAACCCAGGGACACTAAAACTACCTCAGCCTCTATTCCGCTGGGAAATGAGTCTGAGGAGAAGGATGCTCCTGTAATCTCTTCTTCCTCGTAGGAGGAGAAGGCCAGATTAGCGGAGTGGACCCCCAAAGGTCTAACCTTACAACGGGGATCCCCCTTCACATGGTCAGTTGCTCCACAAGAAAAACAAGCCCCATTGGGTCTGTTTACGTAGGGAGGCTTATTATAACCAGAGTTCTGTTTCGGAGGCGCACCTCCACTACCCTGTGAGTTCTCGGATGGCTTACCCTTATTTTTCTTTTTGTGGCCCTTATGGGAAGAAGATTTAGCAGATTCCCCACCCTCCACATCTTTGGACTTTTTCCCTTCCTCCTGCTTACCAGGATGAGTTTTGTCCTTATGGGACACTCGATGTGACACCCATAAATCTGCTGCAATGGCCAGCTTCTTAGGATCTATCTCCTTCGAATCGGCCAAATGCTGCTTAAGCTCCGGGGAAGAAGAAGCAAAAATGTGTTCCAGCATGACCAGATTGATCATGCCTTCGAAGGTAGAAACCTTATAACCTTCAACCCAGCCAGTCAAGTTTTTCAGGGACTCAGCTACATACGACACCCAAGTACCACCTTCCTTTTTCTTATACTCTCTAAACCTTTTCAAATATTGGGTCGGAGTCTTCCCAAACTTTAAAATGAGAGTCTGCTTCAACATTGCAAAATCAGCGCGCTCAGCCTTCGACATTTCCATAATGGCACTGCAACCAGAATGGGGCAGTCGGCTGAGTAACCATGCAATCTTATCCGCATTATCAACCTCTTGAACCTCGCATGCATACTCAAACGCATTTAACCAGTCCATAATGTCATTTCGTTCCTCATACACACTGAGCAGATCTTTTGGAAACCGTGGATGAGAGGAAGCCCCAGAACCATGTCCAGGACCCTTGGACCCATTTGCGAACTGAAGCTTGGCCAGTTCCAACTGGTGATCCCTGTCTTTTTGTTTTTCTGCCTGGTCGATTTTTAGTTTGGCTATGCTGAATTCAAGCTCCTGCTGCCTAAACCGCAGCTCTTGCTTCTTGAATTCAAGCATAGCCTCCCCATCAATACTGGCAGAGGAAACATTAGACATTACATCCTCCCTGTCCTCGTGGTCGTGATGGATCAGTGCAGCGGCAGAACCGTCGGTTCTGCCAGTGAGAGCAGCCCCACCACCTTCTGCACCGTCCTCGGAAGTTATAGCGTCAAGCTGCGCTTCTTGCCACGCCACGATTCTCTGGATCATTTCCAATTTAGTGCCTTGAGAGGAAACCCCTCTCTCCGCACACATCTTCTTCAATGTTTCAGATTTCGAAGCATTTAAGGTTAACAAAGTATTCGTTTCCATACTGTTGATAGGACTATGGCCTTTTTAACGTTATATTCAATACTTTACTGCGTGTCCTGGTTGGAATAACCTGAAAACGCCTCAGCTCGTGCGCAACACTGGATACCTTCAGTCGTATCCCACCGCTGTACACCAATTTGTTAAGACGGATTTCTGAACTCTGTCCTGGTGGCGCAGAGGTTCAGAAGGCCAACCTAATTACTTGGAACAGGGTAACCTCTGGACAAGCCAGACCAATCAAGGTAGCGATCGCGGCGGTCAAGACTAGGTCTCAAGAGGGGTGAGGGTGACTGAAAGCCCGCAATGAGCACACAAAGCAAGAGCGCTTACAAACTACTCCAAACAGTTGTTTATATCAAAAATAGATACACATTTATTATAAGGCCTTGAAACTAATAACCACAGTAAAAGCAGCAATATACAACGATATTAAACCAACACATACACTATCCACCCAATATATATACAGAATACACAGTTTCACAGCATTAGCAGCACGAAATATGTTATCCACCTGCAGGGGAAGGAAAACAGGCAGTGCGAACCAATGCGAGTGATATGTCCGCCTTCTGAGGCCCCTAACTGGATGGTAGTCCAATCCCTACGAAGAGTGGAGCCTAGCGCTCAAAAGTACCTGCACACGCCGGTGCCAATGGGCAGAAGGTGAAGCTCTTCGGAGGACGTTGAACAGCTCTGTAGGGAGCTCTAATGAAGGAGAACACGGTCCGCGACTCTAGCGCAGCCTCCACTGTGAGGCAGAAGCAGGGCGCGAGTACGGACAAGGGGTGCTGTATTTACAGCGGGGAAAAGCAAGAGGCACTGCAGGAGGGCGACCAGATCCTAGCTAATCTACTCACCGGTCCCCGAAGCAAGCAGGCCCGAGCTCCTCCTCGATAGATGCAGCTTCTGGCAGGTTCTGAAGAGCAGGGAACGTCTCGTCGTCGTGCAGAGTAAAAAGACGTCCCGATCGAAGAAACAAGCACAGTTTTTGTCGCCACAGCAGGGCAACGGAACGGCCGGGTGTATTCAAGCCAAACGAGCACTGCTCACCTCTAGCTTAGGACTGCTAAGCAAACGAAGCGTGTGAGCATGCCCCGGACTCAGAATACCACCCAACCTGTCGGCGATTACAGAGCAGGCCTCCTTAGTAAGCTGGTCAGTCAACTGGATGGCCCAGAGACACTTCCGAAGGCTTACAGCAGGAGTTGATGAAGGTGCCGGGAATAGCTGGTCCTGCTATTCCAATAGGTCGAAGCGCCAGTACAGGCCTTCTTGTTCGATCTTAGGTGGAAAGGGCTTCACCGGACGACAGCAATGAGGAGCAGAAGTTCTTCAGGGGGTCACCAGCGATTCCTCGGTCCAGCCTCGTGTTCGCAGGATACTTGGCTCCTGTATCCCTGGGTTCGTAAGAACTCAGGAGATCGACATGGTAGTGGTGTTTCCAGCTCCCTCTTATCCACGGTTCCCTTCGCGCCAAAACGGAGGGGAGCCAATGGGAGATCCGCTCATCAACACACATACCATACGTGGACCAATCACGGACCACGGTGGTCCCAGGCATTCACACCACCCTAGACTCTCTGGCACCCAGGATGTGTATTGGGACCAGACAGCCCAGCCCACATCCTGGGGGCACTCAAACGACATGTAGAAGCCCGCGAAAGCAACCGTGTTTCGCGGGAAACTACATGCCCAAATAAGGAAGGCCCCGGGTCGCCTGACCCGGGGGAAGGTAAAGGGAGCAAGACGGACAGTGGACTAGACAAAGGAGCCTCGTGGTCCGGCCATTTTGTGTAGCCGGGCCACCCTTTTGTGTTCGCGGCAAAAACGTGCTCAGAACGGCAAAAGGAGCTCAAAATAAACCAAATGATCGCTGCCACCAGCCCAGTCCCTGAATGACTTGCACCGATCCAAAACCCATCCGAAAAGAGTGTCTAGGGTTTGTAGAAGGCTAGAGACCCAAGAGAGCTGTAACTTAGCTTACAGTGCCCTCTTGTGTCGTGTTGCACTAAAATGGCGACACGATAAAAGAAACTACGGGAAACAGCGTTCCCCGGTACTGACTGTCTTAAGGGCATGTCAGTTTCCCCGTAAGAAAGGAGCGAAAGCCCAGAGGAGTACAGCAGAAGGCTGCACTTCTCTGGCAAAGTCAAGAAAACAGGTTGAAAACAATAGCAAAAAGTTTAGGGGTTGCCACATGGAAGGAAAGTTCCCTACAATAACGAAATCTTTCCTAACATTGGATATCACATCTTATGCTATAGGAAGGGTCTCAGGTTTGGTATTACAAGCATTGTGATATTATATCTCATGCTATAGGAAGGGTCTCAGGATTGGATTGGGAAGGAGTTGGATATCACATCTCATGCTATAGGAAGGGTCTCAGGTTTGGAATGGGAAGGGTTTGTACATCACATCTCTTGCTATAGGAAGGGCCTCAGGTTTGGTATGAGAAACATTGAGATATCACATCTCATGTTATAGGAAGGATATCAGGTTTGGTATTAGAAGCATTGAGATATCACATCTCATGATATAGGAAGGGTCTCAGGATTGGAATGGGAAGGAGTTGGATATCACATCTCATGCTATAGGAAGGGTCTCAGGTTTGGTAGAAGCATTGAGATATCACATCTCATGCTATAGGAAGGGTCTCCGGATTGGAATGGGAAGTAGTTGTATATGACATCTCATGCCATAGGAAGGGTAGCACATATGCTATAGGAAGGGTCTCAGGTTTGGAACACGGGAAGGAGTTGGATATCACATCTCATGCTTTAAGAAGGGTCTCAGTTTTGTTATTAGAAGCATTGAGATATCACATCTCATGCTATAGGAAGGGTCTCAGGATTGGAATGGGAACGAGTTGGATATCACATCTCATGCTATAGGAAAGGTCTCAGGTTTGGAATGGGAATGATTTGTATATCACATCTCTTGCTATAGGAAGGGCCTCAGGTTTGGTATCAGAAACATTGAGATATCACATCTCATGGTATAGGAAGGATCTCAGTATTGGAATGGAAAGGGGTTGGATATCACATCTCATGTTATAGGAAGGATATCAGGTTTGGTATTAGAAGCATTGAGATATCACATCTCATGCTATAGGAAGGGTCTCAGGATTGGAATGGGAAGGAGTTGGATAATCACATCTCATGCTATAGGAAGGGTCTCAGGTTTGGTAGAAGCATTGAGATATCACATCTCATGCTATAGGAAGGGTCTCAGGATTGGAATGGGAAGGAGTAGTATATGACATCTCATGCCATAGGAAGGGTCTCAGGTTTGGTATAAGCATTGAGATATCACATCTCTGCTATCGGAAGGGTCTCGGGATTGGAATGGGAAGGAGTTGGATATTACATTCTTGCTATAGGAAGGGTCTCAGGTTTGGAATGGGAAGGAGTTGGATATCCCATCTCATGTCATAGGAAGGATCTCAGGTTTGCTATTAAAAGCACTGAGATATCACATCTCATGCTATAGGAATGGTCTCAGGATTGGAATGGGAAGGAGTTGGATATTATATTCTTGCTATAGGAAGGGTCTCAGGTTTGGAACGGGAAGGAGTTGGATATCACATCTCATGCTTTAAGAAGGGTCTCAGTTTTGGTATTAGAAGCATTGAGATATCACATCTCATGCTATAGGAAGGGTCTCAGGATTGGAATGGGAAGGAGTTGGATATCACATCTCATGCTATAGGAAGGGTCTCAGGTTTGGTATTACAAGCATTGCGATATTACATCTCATGCTATAGGAAGGGTCTCAGGTTTGGAATGGGGAGGATTTGTATATCACATCTCTTGCTATAGGAAGGGCCTCAGGTTTGGTATGAGAAACATTGAGATATCACATCTCAGGGTATAGGAAGGATCTCAGGATTGGAATGGGAAGGAGTTGGATATCACATCTCATGTTATAGGAAGGATATCAGGTTTGGTATTAGAAGCATTGAGATATCACATCTCATGCTATAGGAAGTGTCTCTGTTTTGGGATGTGAATGAGTTGGAGATAACATCTCATGCTATATGAAGGTTCTCAGGTTTGGTATTAGAAGCTTTGAGATATCACATTTCATACTATAGGAAGGGTCTCTGGTTTGGGATGGGAAGGAGTTGGATATCACATCTCATGCTATAACAAGGGTCTCAGGTTTGGTATTAGAAGCATTGAGATATCACATCTCATGCTATAGGAAGGGTCTCAGGTTTGGAATGGGAAGGAGTTGGATATCACATCTCAGGCTATAGGAAGGATCTCAGTTTTGGAATGAGAAGGAGTTGGATATCACATATCATGTTATATGAAGGCTCTCAGGTTTGGTATTAGAAGCATTGAGATATCACATCTCATGCTATAGTAAGGGTCTCAGGATTGGCATGGGAAGGAGTTTGATATCACATCTCATGCTAAAGGAAGGGTCTCCGGTTTGGAATGGGAAGGAGTTGGATATCACATCTCATGCTATCGTAAGGGTCTCAGGATTGGAATAAGAAGGAGTTGGATATCCCATCTCATGCTTTAAGAAGGGTCTCAGGTTTGGTATTAGAAGCATTGAGATATCACATCTCATGCTATAGGAAGGGTCTAAGGATTGGAATGGGAAGGAGTTGGATATCACACATGCTATAGGAAGTGTTAAGACGGATTTCTGAACTCTGTCCTGGTGGCGCAGAGGTTCAGAAGGCCAACCTAATTACTTGGAACAGGGTAACCTCTGGACAAGCCAGACCAATCAAGGTAGCGATCGCGGCGGTCAAGACTAGGTCTCAAGAGGGGTGAGGGTGACTGAAAGCCCGCAATGAGCACACAAAGCAAGAGCGCTTACAAACTACTCCAAACAGTTGTTTATATCAAAAATAGATACACATTTATTATAAGGCCTTGAAACTAATAACCACAGTAAAAGCAGCAATATACAACGATATTAAACCAACACATACACTATCCACCCAATATATATACAGAATACACAGTTTCACAGCATTAGCAGCACGAAATATGTTATCCACCTGCAGGGGAAGGAAAACAGGCAGTGCGAACCAATGCGTGTGATATGTCCGCCTTCTGAGGCCCCTAACTAGATGGTAGTCCAATCCCTACGAAGAGTGGAGCCTAGCGCTCAAAAGTACCTGCACACGCCGGTGCCAATGGGCAGAAGGTGAAGCTCTTCGGAGGACGTTGAACAGCTCTGTAGGGAGCTCTAATGAAGGAGAACACGGTCCGCGACTCTAGCGCAGCCTCCACTGTGAGGCAGAAGCAGGGCGCGAGTACGGACAAGGGGTGCTGTATTTACAGCGGGGAAAAGCAAGGGGCACTGCAGGAGGGCGACCAGATCCTAGCTAATCTACTCACCGGTCCCCGAAGCAAGCAGGCCCGAGCTTCTCCTCGATAGATGCAGCTTCTGGCAGGTTCTGAAGAGCAGGGAACGTCTCGTCGTCGTGCAGAGTAAAAAGACGTCCCGATCGAAGAAACAAGCACAGTTTTGTCGCCACCGCAGGGCAACGGAACGGCCGGGCGTATTCAAGCCAAACGAGCACCGCTCACCTCTAGCTTAGGACTGCTAAGCAAACGAAGCGTGTGAGCATGCCCCGGACTCAGAATACCACCCAACCTGTCGGCGATTACAGAGCAGGCCTCCTTAGTAAGCTGGTCAGTCAACTGGATGGCCCAGAGACACTTCCGAAGGCTTACAGCAGGAGTTGATGAAGGTGCCGGGAATAGCTGGTCCTGCTATTCCAATAGGTCGAAGCGCCAGTACAGGCCTTCTTGTTCGATCTTAGGTGGAAAGGGCTTCACCGGACGACAGCAATGAGGAGCAGAAGTTCTTCAGGGGGTCACCAGTGATTCCTCGGTCCAGCCTCGTGTTCGCAGGATACTTGGCTCCTGTATCCCTGGGTTCGTAAGAACTCAGGAGATCGACCTGGCAGTGGTGTTTCCAGCTCCCTCTTATCCACGGTTCCCTTCGCGCCAAAACGGAGGGGAGCCAATGGGAGATCCGCTCATCAACACACATACCATACGTGGACCAATCACGGACCACAGTGGTCCCAGGCATTCACACCACCCTAGACTCTCTGGCACCCAGGATGTGTATTGGGACCAGACAGCCCAGCCCACATCCTGGGGGCACTCAAACGACATGTAGAAGCCCGCGAAAGCAACCGTGTTTCGCGGGAAACTACATGCCCAAATAAGGAAGGCCCCGGGTCGCCTGACCTGGGGGAAGGTAAAGGGAGCAAGACGGACAGTGGACTAGACAAAGGAGCCTCGTGGTCCGGCCATTTTGTGTAGCCGGGCCACCCTTTTGTGTTCGCGGCAAAAACGTGCTCAGAACGGCAAAAGGAGCTCAAAATAAACCAAATGATCGCTGCCACCAGCCCAGTCCCTGAATGACTTGCACCGATCCAAAAACCATCCTACAAGAGTGTCTAGGGTCTGTAGAAGGCTAGAGACCCAAGAGAGCTGTAACTTAGCTTACAGTGCCCTCTTGTGTCGTGTTGCACTAAAATGGCGACACGATAAAAGAAACTACGGGAAACAGCGTTCCCCGGTACTGACTGTCTTAAGGGCATGTCAGTTTCCCCGTAAGAAAGGAGCGAAAGCCCAGAGAAGTACAGCAGAAGGCTGCACTTCTCTGGCAAAGTCAAGAAAACAGGTTGAAAACAATAGCAAAAAGTTTAGGGGTTGCCACATGGAAGGAAAGTTCCCTACAATAACGAAATCTTTCCTAACACTCGCCCCTCCCAGACTATGGACAGGGGGAACTAATCCACCCCTGGATGAGTCTCTTGTTCAGGTCGGTAAAACATTCTGGACAACCCATCAGCATTGCTATGTTGGACACCTGGCCTATGCTCAATAGTGAAGTCGAAGCCTTGTAGACTTATGGACCACCTAAGCAACTTTGGATTCTCCCCCTTCATGTTCATTAGCCACTTTAACGGCTTATGGTCAGTCTGCACAGTGAAGTGGGTCCCATAGAGGTAGGGCCGCAGCTTCCTTAGGGCCCACACAACAGAGAAACATTCTTTCTCTACCGTGGACCATCTGAGCTCTCTGTCCTTAAGCTGGCGACTAATAAAACCGATAGGGTGTTCCTTACCCTTCTCATCTACTTGTGATAGTACAGCTCCTATCCCAGTGTCAGAGGCATCCGTCTGCACGATAAAAGGTCTTTGATAATCAGGGGCCCTGAGCACAGGGGCCTGGCACAAGGAGTCTTTCAAGCCATTGAAGGCCTTCTCACACTCGTCAGTCCAAGTTACCTTCTTGGGTTTCTTCGGAGTTGTGAGGGCAGTCAGAGGAGCAGCTATGGTGCCATAGTCTGCCATAAAATTGCGGTAATAACCCGTGAGTCCTAAGAAGGCTCTCACTTGGGTTTGTGTAGTGGGGGTAGGCCAGTCTTGTACTGCTTGTACTTTACTGGGGAGAGGCTGTATCCTTCCTCCACCTACTTCATGCCCAAGGTAAACCACTGAGCCGTGTCCAATCTGGCATTTACTCGCCTTTATGGTCAAGTGGGCTTTCCGAAGAGCCTGGAGCACAATCCCGAGGTGTTTCACATGGTCTTCCCAGGTGGCACTGAAAACTGCTATATCGTCTAGATATGCAAGACAGAATTCGTCCAACCCATTCAACACATGATTCACAAGCCTCTGGAAAGTGGCAGGTGCATTCTTCAATCCGAACGGCATTACCCGGAATTGGTAAAGCCCGTCGGGAGTTGAAAATGCTGTCTTCTCCTTGGCATGTTCTGCTAAAGCTATTTGCCAATAGCCCGCAGTCAGGTCAAACGTGCTGAGGTACTTGGAGGCACCCAAGGTATCCACCAGCTCGTCAGTTCGAGGCAAGGGGTGAGCGTCTGTCTTGGTGACAGCATTCAGAGCCCTGTAATCCACGCAGAACCTCAATTCAGAAGTGCCTGCTTTTGGAACCAGAACCACAGGACTGGACCAAGGACTACTAGAGGGTTCAATCACCCCAAGGTCTAACATCTTGTTGACCTCGGTCTTAATATAAGACCGTACTTTATCCGACATCCTGTATCCCCTACTTTTGGTAGGTACACTGTCTCCTGTGTCAATGTTATGTTTGCACCAAGGTGTCAAACCAGGCGACTGTGAAAACAGGGGGGAAAACTGCCTAAGCAAACTTTTCACCTCAGCCTGCTGATCAGAAGTCAGGTGAGGGGCCACTCGGACACCCTCAACGGAGCTATCTGAAGGACCGCTTTGGAACAGGTCGGGAAGAGGTTCTGACTCCTCTTCCTCAACGTCTGACGCCAGTAGCAGTGCTGCGATTTCGACTCTTGGGACGAAAGCCTTCAGCCTATTTACGTGGAACACTTTTGGAGCCTGTCCAGGCCTTCCAAGGTCCACTAAATAGTTCACCTCACCCAGGGGCTCCACCACTGTGTAAGGGCCTGACCATTTGTCCTGTAAAGCGCGAGGCCTTATAGGGTTCATGATCAGGACTTGCTGACCAGGGGTAAAGTGAATTAAGGAAGCTTTCTGGTCGTACCAATGTTTCACCAGCGCTTGTCCTGCCTTCAACTTTTCACTAGCCAAGCCCATCAGGAGTACCATCCGTTTTCTGAGCCCTAGCACATAGTCAACTACATTGGTAGTAACAGGGGGAGTGGGCATCTCCCATCCCTCTTTGACGATGGCTAAGGGTCCCCGTACGGGATGACCGAACAGAAGTTCGAAGGGGCTGAAGCCAACACCCTCCTGTGGTACCTCTCTGTAGGCAAACAACAAGCATGGTAAAAGAAGGTCCCATTTCCTCCTCTGGGGCTCCTCCAGAGCCCCAATCATGCTCTTTAGCGTTCTGTTGAAACGCTCCACCAGACCATTGGTCTGGGGGTGGTATGCAGAAGAGAACTTGTAGGTGACCCCACATTCTTTCCACATAGCCTGCATATACTTCGACATAAAGTTGCTGCCACGATCTGACACAACTTCTTTAGGGAAGCCAACCCTAGTAAATATGCCGAGTAAAGCTTTTGCAACTGACTTGGCAGTTACAGTCTTTAATGGGATGGCCTCAGGATACCTGGTTGCATGGTCGACCAGCACCAGGATAAACCTATTGCCTGAGGATGTTTGCGGGTCAAGGGGACCAACGATGTCGATCCCTACCCTTTCAAATGGTACCCCCACAACTGGGAGCGGTACCAACGGAGCTTGGATTGTCGCGCCAACCTTACCAGACAACTGGCAGGAGGCACAACTCCTGCAGTGACTTTCTACTTGCACCCCCATCTTGGGCCAGTAGAAGTGCATGGATAACCTTTGCTTGGTCCTCCTCATACCAAGGTGACCAGCAAGGTGAACGACATGCGCCAACTGCAGGAGGAAGGGCCTAACAGCAAGGGAAACCACCAACCTCCTATGGTCTCCTTCTGTAGACTCTGTGGGCTCACTATACAGGAGTCCACCTTCCTGGTAAATCCTTTGCAACCCAGGAGGTTCACCCTCAAGCTGGGAGCAGGCCTGTCTCCTTAGGCCTTCCAGAGATGGGCACTCACGTTGGCCCTTACTGAAGTCGTCCCTATCAGGACCTCCTTCAACTAACAAGTCTTTTAGTTCAGGATGGTCGTTGGGGTCGAACACTTCAGGCATCGCCACCTCCTCGTCAGGCTCGGGCGATTGACCAACTCCCTCCACCGCAGTGGTAGGCGAGCTCGGGGGAATATTCTCTTTCCCCCGTCGGGACTTGTTGACTCCTTTCGCCTTGGGTTTCCCCTTCGGCTGGGGCGGCGTATTGGACTTGGCCAATGCTGCCCGTGCTTGAGACCGTGTGTAGGGTCTTTCGGCAGTGTCTCCTACGAGCCCTAGAGCTCTGAGATCATTGCCCAACAAGACCTTTCCCGGGACGTTTCTCTGAATGCTCACTGGAATCCTAACTGCTGTACCATTTAAAGTTAGATTAACAGGGATCACGGGAAACATACGGAGGGGGCCGTCAGCCAACTTAGTGGGCATCAGAGTAGCTCTGGCAACTTCCTCTGAGTCTACCAAGGTAGAATCCACTACAGTTCGACTGCACCCACTATCCCTAAGAGCTGGAGTATCCACTCCATTGATCAGCACACTGTCTTTAAAGTAGTGCTTGGTATTATCCGGAATCCTAGCATACGCCTCTGCGACTTTAGGCTCCCAGGAACCCAGGGACACTAAAACTACCTCAGCCTCTATTCCGCTGGGAAATGAGTCTGAGGAGAAGGATGCTCCTGTAATCTCTTCTTCCTCGTAGGAGGAGAAGGCCAGATTAGCGGAGTGGACCCCCAAAGGTCTAACCTTACAACGGGGATCCCCCTTCACATGGTCAGTTGCTCCACAAGAAAAACAAGCCCCATTGGGTCTGTTTACGTAGGGAGGCTTATTATAACCAGAGTTCTGTTTCGGAGGCGAACCTCCACTACCCTGTGAGTTCTCGGATGGCTTACCCTTATTTTTCTTTTTGTGGCCCTTATGGGAAGATGATTTAGCAGATTCCCCACCCTCCATATCTTTGGTCTTTTTCCCTTCCTCCTGCTTACCAGGATGAGTTTTGTCCTTATGGGACACTCGATGTGACACCCATAAGTCTGCTGCAATGGCCAGCTTCTTAGGATCTATCTCCTTCGAATCGGCCAAATGCTGCTTAAGCTCCGGGGAAGAAGAAGCAAAAATGTGTTCCAGCATGACCAGATTGATCATGCCTTCGAAGGTAGAAACCTTATAACCTTCAACCCAGCCAGTCAAGTTTTTCAGGGACTCAGCTACATACGACACCCAAGTACCACCTTCCTTTTTCTTATACTCTCTAAACCTTTTTAAATATTGGGTCGGAGTCTTCCCAAACTTTAAAATGAGAGTCTGCTTCAACATTGCAAAATCAGCGCGCTCAGCCTTCGACATTTCCATAATGGCACTGCAACCAGAATGGGGCAGTCTGCTGAGTAACCATGCAATCTTATCCGCATTATCAACCTCTTGAACCTCGCATGCATACTCAAACGCATTTAACCAGTCCATAATGTCATTTCGTTCCTCATACACACTGAGCAGATCTTTTGGAAACCGTGGATGAGAGGAAGCCCCAGAACCATGTCCAGGACCCTTGGACCCATTTGCGAACTGAAGCTTGGCCAGTTCCAACTGGTGATCCCTGTCTTTTTGTTTTTCTGCCTGGTCGATTTTCAGTTTGGCTATGCTGAATTCAAGCTCCTGCTGCCTAAACCGCAGCTCTTGCTTCTTGAATTCAAGCATAGCCTCCCCATCAACACTGGCAGAGGAAACGTTAGACATTACATCCTCCCTGTCCTCGTGGTCGTGATGGATCAGTGCAGCGGCAGAACCGTCGGTTCTGCCAGTGAGAGCAGCCCCACCACCTTCTGCACTGTCCTCGGAAGTTATAGCGTCAAGCTGCGCTTCTTGCCACGCCACGATTCTCTGGATCATTTCCAATTTAGTGCCTTGAGAGGAAACCCCTCTCTCCGCACACATCTTCTTCAATGTTTCAGATTTCGAAGCATTTAAGGTTAATAAAGTATTCGTTTCCATACTGTTGATAGGACTATGGCCTTTTTAACGTTATATTCAATACTTTACTGCGTGTCCTGGTTGGAATAACCTGAAATGCCTTAGTTCGAGCGCAACACTGGATACCTTCAGTCGTATCCCACCGCTGTACACCAATTTGTTAAGACGGATTTCTGAACTCTGTCCTGGTGGCGCAGAGGTTCAGAAGGCCAACCTAATTACTTGGAACAGGGTAACCTCTGGACAAGCCAGACCAATCAAGGTAGCGATCGCGGCGGTCAAGACTAGGTCTCAAGAGGGGTGAGGGTGACTGAAAGCCCGCAATGAGCACACAAAGCAAGAGCGCTTACAAACTACTCCAAACAGTTGTTTATATCAAAAATAGATACACATTTATTATAAGGCCTTGAAACTAATAACCACAGTAAAAGCAGCAATATACAACGATATTAAACCAACACATACACTATCCACCCAATATATATACAGAATACACAGTTTCACAGCATTAGCAGCACGAAATATGTTATCCACCTGCAGGGGAAGGAAAACAGGCAGTGCGAACCAATGCGTGTGATATGTCCGCCTTCTGAGGCCCCTAACTAGATGGTAGTCCAATCCCTACGAAGAGTGGAGCCTAGCGCTCAAAAGTACCTGCACACGCCGGTGCCAATGGGCAGAAGGTGAAGCTCTTCGGAGGACGTTGAACAGCTCTGTAGGGAGCTCTAATGAAGGAGAACACGGTCCGCGACTCTAGCGCAGCCTCCACTGTGAGGCAGAAGCAGGGCGCGAGTACGGACAAGGGGTGCTGTATTTACAGCGGGGAAAAGCAAGGGGCACTGCAGGAGGGCGACCAGATCCTAGCTAATCTACTCACCGGTCCCCGAAGCAAGCAGGCCCGAGCTTCTCCTCGATAGATGCAGCTTCTGGCAGGTTCTGAAGAGCAGGGAACGTCTCGTCGTCGTGCAGAGTAAAAAGACGTCCCGATCGAAGAAACAAGCACAGTTTTGTCGCCACCGCAGGGCAACGGAACGGCCGGGCGTATTCAAGCCAAACGAGCACCGCTCACCTCTAGCTTAGGACTGCTAAGCAAACGAAGCGTGTGAGCATGCCCCGGACTCAGAATACCACCCAACCTGTCGGCGATTACAGAGCAGGCCTCCTTAGTAAGCTGGTCAGTCAACTGGATGGCCCAGAGACACTTCCGAAGGCTTACAGCAGGAGTTGATGAAGGTGCCGGGAATAGCTGGTCCTGCTATTCCAATAGGTCGAAGCGCCAGTACAGGCCTTCTTGTTCGATCTTAGGTGGAAAGGGCTTCACCGGACGACAGCAATGAGGAGCAGAAGTTCTTCAGGGGGTCACCAGTGATTCCTCGGTCCAGCCTCGTGTTCGCAGGATACTTGGCTCCTGTATCCCTGGGTTCGTAAGAACTCAGGAGATCGACCTGGCAGTGGTGTTTCCAGCTCCCTCTTATCCACGGTTCCCTTCGCGCCAAAACGGAGGGGAGCCAATGGGAGATCCGCTCATCAACACACATACCATACGTGGACCAATCACGGACCACAGTGGTCCCAGGCATTCACACCACCCTAGACTCTCTGGCACCCAGGATGTGTATTGGGACCAGACAGCCCAGCCCACATCCTGGGGGCACTCAAACGACATGTAGAAGCCCGCGAAAGCAACCGTGTTTCGCGGGAAACTACATGCCCAAATAAGGAAGGCCCCGGGTCGCCTGACCTGGGGGAAGGTAAAGGGAGCAAGACGGACAGTGGACTAGACAAAGGAGCCTCGTGGTCCGGCCATTTTGTGTAGCCGGGCCACCCTTTTGTGTTCGCGGCAAAAACGTGCTCAGAACGGCAAAAGGAGCTCAAAATAAACCAAATGATCGCTGCCACCAGCCCAGTCCCTGAATGACTTGCACCGATCCAAAAACCATCCTACAAGAGTGTCTAGGGTCTGTAGAAGGCTAGAGACCCAAGAGAGCTGTAACTTAGCTTACAGTGCCCTCTTGTGTCGTGTTGCACTAAAATGGCGACACGATAAAAGAAACTACGGGAAACAGCGTTCCCCGGTACTGACTGTCTTAAGGGCATGTCAGTTTCCCCGTAAGAAAGGAGCGAAAGCCCAGAGAAGTACAGCAGAAGGCTGCACTTCTCTGGCAAAGTCAAGAAAACAGGTTGAAAACAATAGCAAAAAGTTTAGGGGTTGCCACATGGAAGGAAAGTTCCCTACAATAACGAAATCTTTCCTAACAGGAAGGATCTCAGGTTTGGTATTAGAAACATTGAGATAACACATCTCATGCTATAGGAAGGGTCTCAGGATTGAAATGGGAAGGAGTTGGATATCACATCTCATGCTATCGTAAGGGTCTCAGGATTGGAATAAGAAGGAGTTGGATATCCCATCTCATGCTTTAAGAAGGGTCTCAGGTTTGGTATTAGAAGCATTGAGATATCACATCTCATGCTATAGGAAGGGTCTAAGGATTGGAATGGGAAGGAGTTGGATATCACACATGCTATAGGAAGGGTCTCAGGTTTGGTATTACAAGCATTGTGATATTACATCTCATGATATAGGAAGGGTCTCAGGATTGGATTGGGAAGTAGTTGGATATCACATCTGATGCTATAGGAAGGGTCTCAGGTTTGGAATGGGAAGGATTTGTACATCACATCTCTTGCTATAGGAAGGGCCTCAGGTTTGGTATGAGAAACATTGAAATATCACATCTCATGGTATAGGAAGGATCTCAGGATTGGAATGTGAAGGAGTTGGATATCACATCTCGTGTTATAGGAAGGATATCAAGTTTGGTATTAGAAGCATTGAGATATCACATCTCATGCTATAGGAATGGTCTCAGGTTTGGTAGAAGCATTGAGATATCACATCTCATGCTATAGGAAGGGTCTCAGGATTGGAATGGGAAGGAGTAGTATATGACCTCTCATGCCATAGGAATGGTCTCAGGTTTGGTACAAGCATTGAGATATCACATCTCTGCTATCGAAAGGGTCTCAGGTTTGGAAAGGGAAGGAGTTGGATATCACGTCTCATGCTATAGGAAGGTTCTCAGGTTTGGTATTAGAAGCATTGAGATATCACATCTCATGCTATAGGTAGGGTCTCAGTATTGGAATGGGAAGGAGTTGGATATCACATCTCATGCTACAGGAAGGGTCTCAGGTTTGGAATGGGAAGGAATTGGATATCACATCTCATGTTATAGGAAGGATCTCAGGTCTGGTATTAGAAGCATTGTGATATCACATCTCATGCCATAGGAAGGGTCTCAGGTTTGGAGTGGGAAGGAGTTGGATATCACATCTCATGCTATAGGAAGGGTCTCAAGTTTGGTAGAAGCATTGAGATATCACATCTCATGCCATAGGAAGGGTGTCCGGATTGGAATGGGTAGTAGTTGTATATTACATCTCATGCCATAGGAAGGGTCTCAGGTTTGGTATAAGCATTGAGATATCACATCTCTGCTATCGGAAGGGTCTCAGGATTGGAATGGGAAGGAGTTGGATATCCCATCTCATGTTATAGGAAGGGTCTCAGGTTTGGTATTAGAAGCATTGAGATATCACATCTCATGCTATAGGAAAGGTCTCAGGATTGGGATGGGAAGGACTTGGATATCTCATCTCATGTTATAGGACGGGTCTCAGGTGTGGTATTAGAAGGATTGAGATATCACATCGCATGCTGTAGGAAGGGTCTCAGGTTTGGAATGGGAAGGAATTGGATATCACATCTCATGTCATAGGAAGGATCTCAGGTTTGCTGTTAGAAGCATTGAGATATCACTTCTCAAGCTATAGGAAGGGTCTCAGGTTTGGAAAGGGAAGGATTTGGATTTCACATCTCATGTTGTAGGATGGTTCTCATGTTTGGTTTTAGAAGCATTGAGATATCACATCTCATGCTATCGGAAGGGTCTCAGGTTTGGAAAGGGAAGGATTTGGATTTCACATATGTTATAGGATGGTTCTCAGATTTGGTTTTAGAAGCAGTAAGATATCACATCTCATGCTATAGGAAGGGTCTCAGGTTTGGAATGGGAAGGAGTTGGATACAAATCTCATGTTATAGGAAGGATCTCAGGTTTGGTATTAGAAGCATTGAGATATCACATATCATGCTATAGGAAATGTCTCAGGATTGGAATGGGAAGGAGTTGGATATCACATCACATGCTAAAGGAAAGGTCTCAGGTTTGGAAGGGGAAGGATTTGGATCTCACATATGTTTTAGGACGGGTGTCAGGTTTGGTATTAGAAGCATTGAGATATCACATCTCATGGTATAGGAAGGGTCTCAGGATTGGAATGGGAAGGAGTTGGATAGCACATCTCAAGCTATCTCAGGATTGGAATGGGAAGGAGTTTGATATCACATCTCAAGCTATAGGAAGGGTCTCAGGTTTGGAAAGGGAATGATTTGGATTTCACATGTTACAGGATAGTTCTCATGTTTGGTTTTAGAAGCATTGAGATATCACATCTCATGTTATAGGAAGGATCTCAGGTTTGGTATTAGAAGCATTGATATATCACATCTCATGCTATAGGAAGGGTCTCAGGTTTGGTATTAGAAGCATTGAGATATCACATCTCATGCTATAGGAAGGGTCTCAGGTTTGGAATGGGAAGGATTTGTACATCACATCTCTTGCTATAGGAAGGGCCTCAGGTTTGGTAAGAGAAACATTAAGATATCACATCTCATGCTATCGGAAGGGTCTCAGGATTGGAATGGGAAGGAGTTGGATATCACATCTCAAGCTATCTCAGGATTGGAATGGGAAGGAGTTTGATATCACATCTCAAGCTATAGGAAGGGTCTCAAGTTTGGAAGGGGAAGGATTTGGATTTCACATTGAATGGGAAGGAGTTTGATATCACATCTCAAGCTATAGGAAGGGTCTCAGGTTTGGAAAGGGAATGATTTGGATTTCACATCTCATGTTATAGGATGGTTCTCATGTTTGGTTTTAGAAGCATTGAGATATCACATCTCATGCTATCAGAAGGGTCTCAGGTTTGGAATGGGAAGGAGTTTGATATCACATCTCATGCTATAGGAAGGATCTCAGGTTTGGTATTAGAAGCATTGAGATATCACATCTCATGCTATAGGAAGGGTCTCAGGATTGGAATCGGAAGGAGTTGTATATGACATCTCATGCTGTTAAGACGGATTTCTGAACTCTGTCCTGGTGGCGCAGAAGTTCAGAAGTCCAACCTAATTACTTGGAACAGGGTAACCTCTGGACGAACCAGACCAATCAAGGTAGCGATCGGATTTGGATATCACATCTCATGCTAAAGGAAGGGTCTTAGGTTTGGAAGGGGAAGGATTTGGATATCGCATCTCATGTTATAGGACGGGTCCCAGGTTTGGTATTAGAAGCATTGAGATATCACAACTCATGCTATAGGAAGGGTCTCAGGATTTGAATGGGAAGGAGTTGGATATCACATGTCATGCTAAAGGAAGGGTCTCAGGTTTGATAGAAGCATTGAGATTTCACATCTCATGCTATAGGAAGGGTCTCAGGATTGGAATGGGAAGGAGTTGGATATCACATCACATGCCATAGGAAGGGTCTCAGATTTGGTATAAGCATTGAGATATCACATCTCTGCTATCGGAAGGGTCTCAGGATAGGAATGGGAAGGACTTAGATATCACATCTCATGCTATAGGGAGGGTCTCAGTTTTGATATTAGAAGCATTGAGATATCACATCTCATGCTATCGGAAGGGTCCCAGGATTGGAATGGGAAGGAGTTGGATATCACATCTCAAGCTATCTCAGGATTGGAATGGGAAGGAGTTTGATATCACATCTCAAGCTATAGGAAGGGTCTCAGGTTTGGAAAGGGAAGGATTTGGATTTCACATCTCATGTTGTAGGATGGTTCTCATGTTTGGTTTTAGAAGCATTGAGATATCACATCTCATGCTATCGGAAGGGTCTCAGGTTTGGAAAGGGAAGGATTTGTATTTCACATATGTTATAGGATGGTTCTCAGGTTTGGTTTTAGAAGCAGTAAGATATCACATCTCATGCTATAGGAAGGGTCTCAGGTTTGGAATGGGAAGGAGTTGGATACAAATCTCATGTTATAGGAAGGATCTCAGGTTTGGTATTAGAAGCATTGAGATATCACATATCATGCTATAGGAAAGGTCTCAGGATTGGAATGGGAAGGAGTTGGATATCACATCACATGCTAAAGGAAAGGTCTCAGGTTTGGAAGGGGAAGGATTTGGATCTCACATATGTTTTAGGACGGGTGTCAGGTTTGGTATTAGAAGCATTGAGATATCACATCTCATGGTATAGGAAGGGTCTCAGGATTGGAATGGGAAGGAGTTGGATAGCACATCTCAAGCTATCTCAGGATTGGAATGGGAAGGAGTTTGATATCACATCTCAAGCTATAGGAAGGGTCTCAGGTTTGGAAAGGGAATGATTTGGATTTCACATGTTACAGGATAGTTCTCATGTTTGGTTTTAGAAGCATTGAGATATCACATCTCATGTTATAGGAAGGATCTCAGGTTTGGTATTAGAAGCATTGAGATAAAGGGTCTCAGGTTTGGAATGGGAAGGAGTTGGATATCACATCTCATGCTATAGGAAGGATCTCAGGTTTGGTGTTAGAAGAATTGAGATATCAGATCTCATGCTATCGGAAGGATCTCAGGTTTGGTATTAGAAGCATTGAGATATCACATCTCATGCTACCAGAAGGGTCTCAGGATTGGAATGGGAAGGAGTCGGATATCACATCTCATGCTAAAGGGAGGGTTTCAGGTTTGGAAGTGGAAGGATTTGGATATCACATCTCATGTTATTGGAAGATCTCAGGTTTGGTATTAGAAGCATTGAGATATCACATCTCATGCTATCGGAAGGATCTCAGGTTTGGTATTAGAAGCATTGAGATATCACATCTCATGCTATAGGAAGGGTCTCAGGATTGGAATGGGAAGGAGTTGGATATCACATCTCATGCTATAGGAAGGGTCTCAGGTTTGGTATTACAAACATTGTGATATTACATCTCATGCTATAGGAAGGGTTTCAGGATTGGATTGGGAAGGAGTTGGATATCACATCTCATGCTATAGGAAGGGTCTCAGGTTTGGAATGGGAAGGAATTGTACATCACATCTCTTGCTATAGGAAGGGCCTCAGGTTTGGTAAGAGAAACATTAAGATATCACATCTCATGCTATCGGAAGGGTCTCAGGATTGGAATGGGAAGGAGTTGGATATCACATCTCAAGCTATCTCAGGATTGGAATGGGAAGGAGTTTGATATCACATCTCAAGCTATAGGAAGGGTCTCAAGTTTGGAAGGGGAAGGATTTGGATTTCACATCTCATGTTTTAGGACGGGTCTCAGGTTTGGTATTAGAAACATTGAGATATCACAACTCATGGTATAGGAAGGGTTTCAGGATTGGAATGGGAAGGAGTTGGATATCACATCTCATGCAATAGGAAGGGTCTCAGGTTTGATAGAAGCATTGAGATATCACATCTCATGCTATAGGAAGGGTCTCAGGATTGGAATGGGAAGGAGTTGGATATCACATCTCATGCCATAGGAAGAGTCTCAGGTTTGGAATGGGAAGGGTTTGTACATCACATCTCTTGCTATAGGAAGGGCCTCAGGTTTGGTATGAGAAACATTGAGATATCACATCTCATGTTATAGGAAGGATATCAGGTTTGGTATTAGAAGCATTGAGATATCACATCTCTGCTATCGTAAGGGTCTCAGGATTGGAATAGGAAGGAGTTGGATATCCCATCTCATGCTTTAAGAAGGGTCTCAGGTTTGGTATTAGAAGCATTGAGATATCACATCTCATGCTATAGGAAGGGTCTAAGGATTGGAATGGGAAGGAGTTGGATATCACATCTTATGCTATAGGAAGGGTCTCAGGTTTGGTATTACAAGCATTGTGATATTATATCTCATGCTATAGGAAGGGTCTCAGGATTGGATTGGGAAGGAGTTGGATATCACATCTCATGCTATAGGAAGGGTCTCAGGTTTGGAATGGGAAGGGTTTGTACATCACATCTCTTGCTATAGGAAGGGCCTCAGGTTTGGTATGAGAAACATTGAGATATCACATCTCATGTTATAGGAAGGATATCAGGTTTGGTATTAGAAGCATTGAGATATCACATCTCATGATATAGGAAGGGTCTCAGGATTGGAATGTGAAGGAGTTGGATATCACATCTCATGCTATAGGAAGGGTCTCAGGTTTGGTAGAAGCATTGAGATATCACATCTCATGCTATAGGAAGGGTCTCCGGATTGGAATGGGAAGTAGTTGTATATGACATCTCATGCCATAGGAAGGGTAGCACATATGCTATAGGAAGGGTCTCAGGTTTGGAACACGGGAAGGAGTTGGATATCACATCTCATGCTTTAAGAAGGGTCTCAGTTTTGTTATTAGAAGCATTGAGATATCACATCTCATGCTATAGGAAGGGTCTCAGGATTGGAATGGGAACGAGTTGGATATCACATCTCATGCTATAGGAAAGGTCTCAGGTTTGGAATGGGAATGATTTGTATATCACATCTCTTGCTATAGGAAGGGCCTCAGGTTTGGTATCAGAAACATTGAGATATCACATCTCATGGTATAGGAAGGATCTCAGTATTGGAATGGAAAGGGGTTGGATATCACATCTCATGTTATAGGAAGGATATCAGGTTTGGTATTAGAAGCATTGAGATATCACATCTCATGCTATAGGAAGGGTCTCAGGATTGGAATGGGAAGGAGTTGGATATCACATCTCATGCTATAGGAAGGGTCTCAGGTTTGGTAGAAGCATTGAGATATCACATCTCATGCTATAGGAAGGGTCTCAGGATTGGAATGGGAAGGAGTAGTATATGACATCTCATGCCATAGGAAGGGTCTCAGGTTTGGTATAAGCATTGAGATATCACATCTCTGCTATCGGAAGGGTCTCGGGATTGGAATGGGAAGGAGTTGGATATTACATTCTTGCTATAGGAAGGGTCTCAGGTTTGGAATGGGAAGGAGTTGGATATCCCATCTCATGTCATAGGAAGGATCTCAGGTTTGCTATTAAAAGCACTGAGATATCACATCTCATGCTATAGGAATGGTCTCAGGATTGGAATGGGAAGGAGTTGGATATTATATTCTTGCTATAGGAAGGGTCTCAGGTTTGGAACGGGAAGGAGTTGGATATCACATCTCATGCTTTAAGAAGGGTCTCAGTTTTGGTATTAGAAGCATTGAGATATCACATCTCATGCTATAGGAAGGGTCTCAGGATTGGAATGGGAAGGAGTTGGATATCACATCTCATGCTATAGGAAGGGTCTCAGGTTTGGTATTACAAGCATTGCGATATTACATCTCATGCTATAGGAAGGGTCTCAGGTTTGGAATGGGGAGGATTTGTATATCACATCTCTTGCTATAGGAAGGGCCTCAGGTTTGGTATGAGAAACATTGAGATATCACATCTCAGGGTATAGGAAGGATCTCAGGATTGGAATGGGAAGGAGTTGGATATCACATCTCATGTTATAGGAAGGATATCAGGTTTGGTATTAGAAGCATTGAGATATCACATCTCATGCTGTAGGAAGTGTCTCTGTTTTGGGATGGGAAGGAGTTGGAGATAACATCTCATGCTATATGAAGGGTCTCAGGTTTGGTATTAGAAGCTTTGAGATATCACATTTCATACTATAGGAAGGGTCTCTGGTTTGGGATGGGAAGGAGTTGGATATCACATCTCATGCTATAACAAGGGTCTCAGGTTTGGTATTAGAAGCATTGAGATATCACATCTCATGCTATAGGAAGGGTCTCAGGTTTGGAATGGGAAGGAGTTGGATATCACATCTCAGGCTATAGGAAGGATCTCAGTTTTGGAATGAGAAGGAGTTGGATATCACATATGTTATATGAAGGCTCTCAGGTTTGGTATTAGAAGCATTGAGATATCACATCTCATGCTATAGTAAGGGTCTCAGGATTGGCATGGGAAGGAGTTTGATATCACATCTCATGCTAAAGGAAGGGTCTCCGGTTTGGAATGGGAAGGAGTTGGATATCACATCTCATGTTATAGGAAGGATCTCAGGTTTGGTATTAGAAACATTGAGATAACACATCTCATGCTATAGGAAGGGTCTCAGGATTGAAATGGGAAGGAGTTGGATATCACATCTCATGCTATCGTAAGGGTCTCAGGATTGGAATAAGAAGGAGTTGGATATCCCATCTCATGCTTTAAGAAGGGTCTCAGGTTTGGTATTAGAAGCATTGAGATATCACATCTCATGCTATAGGAAGGGTCTAAGGATTGGAATGGGAAGGAGTTGGATATCACACATGCTATAGGAAGGGTCTCAGGTTTGGTATTACAAGCATTGTGATATTACATCTCATGATATAGGAAGGGTCTCAGGATTGGATTGGGAAGTAGTTGGATATCACATCTGATGCTATAGGAAGGGTCTCAGGTTTGGAATGGGAAGGATTTGTACATCACATCTCTTGCTATAGGAAGGGCCTCAGGTTTGGTATGAGAAACATTGAAATATCACATCTCATGGTATAGGAAGGATCTCAGGATTGGAATGTGAAGGGGTTGGATATCACATCTCGTGTTATAGGAAGGATATCAAGTTTGGTATTAGAAGCATTGAGATATCACATCTCATGCTATAGGAATGGTCTCAGGTTTGGTAGAAGCATTGAGATATCACATCTCATGCTATAGGAAGGGTCTCAGGATTGGAATGGGAAGGAGTAGTATATGACCTCTCATGCCATAGGAATGGTCTCAGGTTTGGTACAAGCATTGAGATATCACATCTCTGCTATCGGAAGGGTCTCAGGTTTGGAAAGGGAAGGAGTTGGATATCACGTCTCATGCTATAGGAAGGTTCTCAGGTTTGGTATTAGAAGCATTGAGATATCACATCTCATGCTATAGGTAGGGTCTCAGTATTGGAATGGGAAGGAGTTGGATATCACATCTCATGCTACAGGAAGGGTCTCAGGTTTGGAATGGGAAGGAATTGGATATCACATCTCATGTTATAGGAAGGATCTCAGGTCTGGTATTAGAAGCATTGTGATATCACATCTCATGCCATAGGAAGGGTCTCAGGATTGGAATGGGAAGGAGTAGTATATGACCTCTCATGCCATAGGAATGGTCTCAGGTTTGGTACAAGCATTGAGATATCACATCTCTGCTATCGGAAGGGTCTCAGGTTTGGAAAGGGAAGGAGTTGGATATCACGTCTCATGCTATAGGAAGGTTCTCAGGTTTGGTATTAGAAGCATTGAGATATCACATCTCATGCTATAGGTAGGGTCTCAGTATTGGAATGGGAAGGAGTTGGATATCACATCTCATGCTACAGGAAGGGTCTCAGGTTTGGAATGGGAAGGAATTGGATATCACATCTCATGTTATAGGAAGGATCTCAGGTCTGGTATTAGAAGCATTGAGATATCACATCTCATGCTATAGGTAGGGTCTCAGTATTGGAATGGGAAGGAGTTGGATATCACATCTCATGCTACAGGAAGGGTCTCAGGTTTGGAGTGGGAAGGAGTTGGATATCACATCTCATGCTATAGGAAGGGTCTCAGGTTTGGTACAAGCATTGAGATATCACATCTCATGCTATAGGAAGGGTGTCCGGATTGGAATGGGTAGTAGTTGTATATTACATCTCATGCCATAGGAAGGGTCTCAGGTTTGGTATAAGCATTGAGATATCACATCTCTGCTATCGGAAGGGTCTCAGGATTGCAATGGGAAGGAGTTGGATATCCCATCTCATGTTATAGGAAGGGTCTCAGGTTTGGTATTAGAAGCATTGAGATATCACATCTCATGCTATAGGAAAGGTCTCAGGATTGGGATGGGAAGGACTTGGATATCTCATCTCATGTTATAGGACGGGTCTCAGGTGTGGTATTAGAAGGATTGAGATATCACATCGCATGCTGTAGGAAGGGTCTCAGGTTTGGAATGGGAAGGAATTGGATATCACATCTCATGTCATAGGAAGGATCTCAGGTTTGCTATTAGAAGCATTGAGATATCACTTCTCAAGCTATAGGAAGGGTCTCAGGTTTGGAAAGGGAAGGATTTGGATTTCACATCTCATGTTGTAGGATGGTTCTCATGTTTGGTTTTAGAAGCATTGAGATATCACATCTCATGCTATCGGAAGGGTCTCAGGTTTGGAAAGGGAAGGATTTGGATTTCACATATGTTATAGGATGGTTCTCAGGTTTGGTTTTAGAAGCAGTAAGATATCACATCTCATGCTATAGGAAGGGTCTCAGGTTTGGAATGGGAAGGAGTTGGATACAAATCTCATGTTATAGGAAGGATCTCAGGTTTGGTATTAGAAGCATTGAGATATCACATATCATGCTATAGGAAATGTCTCAGGATTGGAATGGGAAGGAGTTGGATATCACATCACATGCTAAAGGAAAGGTCTCAGGTTTGGAAGGGGAAGGATTTGGATCTCACATATGTTTTAGGACGGGTGTCAGGTTTGGTATTAGAAGCATTGAGATATCACATCTCATGGTATAGGAAGGGTCTCAGGATTGGAATGGGAAGGAGTTGGATAGCACATCTCAAGCTATCTCAGGATTGGAATGGGAAGGAGTTTGATATCACATCTCAAGCTATAGGAAGGGTCTCAGGTTTGGAAAGGGAATGATTTGGATTTCACATGTTACAGGATAGTTCTCATGTTTGGTTTTAGAAGCATTGAGATATCACATCTCATGTTATAGGAAGGATCTCAGGTTTGGTATTAGAAGCATTGAGATATCACATCTCATGCTATAGGAAGGGTCTCAGGTTTGGTATTAGAAGCATTGAGATATCACATCTCATGCTATAGGAAGGGTCTCAGGTTTGGAATGGGAAGGATTTGTACATCACATCTCTTGCTATAGGAAGGGCCTCAGGTTTGGTAAGAGAAACATTAAGATATTACATCTCATGCTATCGGAAGGGTCTCAGGATTGGAATGGGAAGGAGTTGGATATCACATCTCAAGCTATCTCAGGATTGGAATGGGAAGGAGTTTGATATCACATCTCAAGCTATAGGAAGGGTCTCAAGTTTGGAAGGGGAAGGATTTGGATTTCACATCTCATGTTTTAGGACGGGTCTCAGGTTTGGTATTAGAAACATTGAGATATCACATCTCATGGTATAGGAAGGGTTTCAGGATTGGAATGGGAAGGAGTTGGCTATCACATCTCATGCAATAGGAAGGGTCTCAGGTTTGATAGAAGCATTGAGATATCACATCTCATGCTATAGGAAGGGTCTCAGGATTGGAATGGGAAGGAGTTGGATATCAAATCTCATGCCATAGGAAGAGTCTCAGGTTTGGTATAAGCATTGAGATATCACATCTCTGCTATCGTAAGGGTCTCAGGATTGGAATAGGAAGGAGTTGGATATCCCATCTCATGCTTTAAGAAGGGTCTCAGGTTTGGTATTAGAAGCATTGAGATATCACATCTCATGCTATAGGAAGGGTCTAAGGATTGGAATGGGAAGGAGTTGGATATCACATCTTATGCTATAGGAAGGGTCTCAGGTTTGGTATTACAAGCATTGTGATATTATATCTCATGCTATAGGAAGGGTCTCAGGATTGGATTGGGAAGGAGTTGGATATCACATCTCATGCTATAGGAAGGGTCTCAGGTTTGGAATGGGAAGGGTTTGTACATCACATCTCTTGCTATAGGAAGGGCCTCAGGTTTGGTATGAGAAACATTGAGATATCACATCTCATGTTATAGGAAGGATATCAGGTTTGGTATTAGAAGCATTGAGATATCACATCTCATGATATAGGAAGGGTCTCAGGATTGGAATGGGAAGGAGTTGGATATCACATCTCATGCTATAGGAAGGGTCTCAGGTTTGGTAGAAGCATTGAGATATCACATCTCATGCTATAGGAAGGGTCTCCGGATTGGAATGGGAAGTAGTTGTATATGACATCTCATGCCATAGGAAGGGTAGCACATATGCTATAGGAAGGGTCTCAGGTTTGGAACACGGGAAGGAGTTGGATATCACATCTCATGCTTTAAGAAGGGTCTCAGTTTTGGTATTAGAAGCATTGAGATATCACATCTCATGCTATAGGAAGGGTCTCAGGATTGGAATGGGAACGAGTTGGATATCACATCTCATGCTATAGGAAGGGTCTCAGGATTGGATTGGGAAGGAGTCGGATATCACATCCCATGCTATAGGAAAGGTCTCAGGTTTGGAATGGGAATGATTTGTATATCACATCTCTTGCTATAGGAAGGGCCTCAGGTTTGGTATCAGAAACATTGAGATATCACATCTCATGGTATAGGAAGGATCTCAGTATTGGAATGGAAAGGGGTTGGATATCACATCTCATGTTATAGGAAGGATATCAGGTTTGGTATTAGAAGCATTGAGATATCACATCTCATGCTATAGGAAGGGTCTCAGGATTGGAATGGGAAGGAGTTGGATATCACATCTCATGCTATAGGAAGGGTCTCAGGTTTGGTAGAAGCATTGAGATATCACATCTCATGCTATAGGAAGGGTCTCAGGATTGGAATGGGAAGGAGTAGTATATGACATCTCATGCCATAGGAAGGGTCTCAGGTTTGGTATAAGCATTGAGATATCACATCTCTGCTATCGGAAGTGTCTCAGGATTGGAATGGGAAGGAATTGGATATCCCATCTCATGTCATAGGAAGGATCTCAGGTTTGCTATTAGAAGCACTGAGATATCACATCTCATGCTATAGGAATGGTCTCAGGATTGGAATGGGAAGGAGTTGGATATTACATTCTTGCTATAGGAAGGGTCTCAGGTTTGGAATGGGAAGGAGTTGGATATCCCATCTCATGTCATAGGAAGGATCTCAGATTTGCTATTAGAAGCACTGAGATATCACATCTCATGCTATAGGAATGGTCTCAGGATTGGAATGGGAAGGAGTTGGATATTACATTCTTGCTATAGGAAGGGTCTCAGGTTTGGAACGGGAAGGAGTTGGATATCACATCTCATGCTTTAAGAAGGGTCTCAGTTTTGGTATTAGAAGCATTGAGATATCACATCTCATGCTATAGGAAGGGTCTCAGGATTGGAATGGGAAGGAGTTGGATATCACATCTCATGCTATAGGAAGGGTCTCAGGTTTGGTGTTACAAGCATTGCAATATTACATCTCATGCTATAGGAAGGGTCTCAGGTTTGGAATGGGGAGGATTTGTATATCACATCTCTTGCTATAGGAAGGGCCTCAGGTTTGGTATGAGAAACATTGAGATATCACATCTCATGGTATAGGAAGGATCTCAGGATTGGAATGGGAAGGAGTTGGATATCACATCTCATGTTATAGGAAGGATATCAGGTTTGGTATTAGAAGCATTGAGATATCACATCTCATGCTATAGGAAGTGTCTCTGTTTTGGGATGGGAAGGAGTTGGAGATAACATCTCATGCTATATGAAGGGTCTCAGGTTTGGTATTAGAAGCTTTGAGATATCACATTTCATACTATAGGAAGGGTCTCTGGTTTGGGATGGGAAGGAGTTGGATATCACATCTCATGCTATAACAAGGGTCTCAGGTTTGGTATTAGAAGCATTGAGATATCACATCTCATGCTATAGTAAGGGTCTCAGGATTGGCATGGGAAGGAGTTTGATATCACATCTCATGCTAAAGGAAGGGTCTCCGGTTTGGAATGGGAAGGAGTTGGATATCACATCTCATGTTATAGGAAGGATCTCAGGTTTGGTATTAGAAACATTGAGATAACACATCTCATGCTATAGGAAGGGTCTCAGGATTGAAATGGGAAGGAGTTGGATATCACATCTCATGCTATCGTAAGGGTCTCAGGATTGGAATAGGAAGGAGTTGGATATCCCATCTCATGCTTTAAGAAGGGTCTCAGGTTTGGTATTAGAAGCATTGAGATATCACATCTCATGCTATAGGAAGGGTCTAAGGATTGGAATGGGAAGGAGTTGGATATCACACATGCTATAGGAAGGGTCTCAGGTTTGGTATTACAAGCATTGTGATATTACATCTCATGCTATAGGAAGGGTCTCAGGATTGGATTGGGAAGTAGTTGGATATCACATCTGATGCTATAGGAAGGGTCTCAGGTTTGGAATGGGAAGGATGTGTACATCACATCTCTTGCTATAGGAAGGGCCTCAGGTTTGGTATGAGAAACATTGAAATATCACATCTCATGGTATAGGAAGGATCTCAGGATTGGAATGTGAAGGAGTTGGATATCACATCTCGTGTTATAGGAAGGATATCAAGTTTGGTATTAGAAGCATTGAGATATCACATCTCATGCTATAGGAAGGGTCTCAGGTTTGGTAGAAGCATTGAGATATCACATCTCATGCTATAGGAAGGGTCTCAGGATTGGAATGGGAAGGAGTAGTATATGACCTCTCATGCCATAGGAATGGTCTCAGGTTTGGTACAAGCATTGAGATATCACATCTCTGCTATCGGAAGGGTCTCAGGTTTGGAAAGGGAAGGAGTTGGATATCACGTCTCATGCTATAGGAAGGTTCTCAGGTTTGGTATTAGAAGCATTGAGATATCACATCTCATGCTATAGGAAGGGTCTCAGTATTGGAATGGGAAGGAGTTGGATATCACATCTCATGCTACAGGAAGGGTCTCAGGTTTGGAATGGGAAGGAATTGGATATAACATCTCATGTTATAGGAAGGATCTCAGGTCTGGTATTAGAAGCATTGTGATATCACATCTCATGCCATAGGAAGGGTCTCAGGTTTGGAGTGGGAAGGAGTTGGATATCACATCTCATGCTATAGGAAGGGTCTCAGGTTTGGTAGAAGCATTGAGATATCACATCTCATGCTATAGGAAGGGTCTCCGGATTGGAATGGGTAGTAGTTGTATATTACATCTCATGCCATAGGAAGGGTCTCAGGTTTGGTATAAGCATTGAGATATCACATCTCTGCTATCGGAAGGGTCTCAGGATTGGAATGGGAAGGAGTTGGATATCCCATCTCATGTTATAGGAAGGGTCTCAGGTTTGGTATTAGAAGCATTGAGATATCACATCTCATGCTATAGGAAAGGTCTCAGGATTGGGATGGGAAGGACTTGGATATCTCATCTCATGTTATAGGACGGGTCTCAGGTGTGGTATTAGAAGGATTGAGATATCACATCGCATGCTGTAGGAAGGGTCTCAGGTTTGGAATGGGAAGGAATTGGATATCACATCTCATGTCATAGGAAGGATCTCAGGTTTGCTATTAGAAGCATTGAGATATCACTTCTCAAGCTATAGGAAGGGTCTCAGGTTTGGAAAGGGAAGGATTTGGATTTCACATCTCATGTTGTAGGATGGTTCTCATGTTTGGTTTTAGAAGCATTGAGATATCACATCTCATGCTATCGGAAGGGTCTCAGGTTTGGAAAGGGAAGGATTTGGATTTCACATATGTTATAGGATGGTTCTCAGGTTTGGTTTTAGAAGCAGTAAGATATCACATCTCATGTTATAGGAAAGGTCTCAGGATTGGAATGGGAAGGAGTTGGATATCACATCACATGCTAAAGGAAAGGTCTCAGGTTTGGAAGGGGAAGGATTTGGATATCCCATCTCATGTCATAGGAAGGATCTCAGGTTTGCTATTAGAAGCACTGAGATATCACATCTCATGCTATCGGAAGGGTCTCAGGTTTGGAATGGGAAGGAGTTGGATACAAATCTCATGTTATAGGAAGGATCTCAGGTTTGGTATTAGAAGCATTGAGATATCACATATCATGCTATAGGAAAGGTCTCAGGATTGGAATGGGAAGGAGTTGGATATCACAACACATGCTAAAGGAAAGGTCTCAGGTTTGGAAGGGGAAGGATTTGGATCTCACATATGTTTTAGGACGGGTGTCAGGTTTGGTATTAGAAGCATTGAGATATCACATCTCATGGTATAGGAAGGGTCTCAGGATTGGAATGGGAAGGAGTTGGATAGCACATCTCAAGCTATCTCAGGATTGGAATGGGAAGGAGTTTGATATCACATCTCAAGCTATAGGAAGGGTCTCAGGTTTGGAAAGGGAATGATTTGGATTTCACATGTTACAGGATAGTTCTCATGTTTGGTTTTAGAAGCATTGAGATATCACATCTCATGTTATAGGAAGGATCTCAGATTTGGTATTAGAAGCATTGAGATATCACATCTCATGCTATAGGAAGGGTCTCAGGTTTGGAATGGGAAGGAGTTGGATATCACATCTCATGCTATAGGAAGGATCTCAGGTTTGGTGTTCGAAGCATTGAGATATCAGATCTCATGCTATCGGAAGGATCTCAGGTTTGGTATTAGAAGCATTGAGATATCACATCTCATGCTACCAGAAGGGTCTCAGGATTGGAATGGGAAGGAGTCGGATATCACATCTCATGCTAAAGGGAGGGTTTCAGGTTTGGAAGTGGAAGGATTTGGATATCGCATCTCATGTTATAGGAAGATCTCAGGTTTGGTATTAGAAGCATTGAGATATCACATCTCATGCTATCAGAAGGATCTCAGGTTTGGTATTAGAAGCATTGAGATATCACATCTCATGCTATAGGAAGGGTCTCAGGATTGGAATGGGAAGGAGTTGGATATCACATCTCATGCTATAGGAAGGGTCTCAGGTTTGGTATTACAAACATTGTGATATTACATCTCATGCTATAGGAAGGGTTTCAGGATTGGATTGGGAAGGAGTTGGATATCACATCTCATGCTATAGGAAGGGTCTCAGGTTTGGAATGGGAAGGATTTGTACATCACATCTCTTGCTATAGGAAGGGCCTCAGGTTTGGTAAGAGAAACATTAAGATATCACATTTCATGCTATCGGAAGGGTCTCAGTATTGGAATGGGAAGGAGTTGGATATCACATCTCAAGCTATCTCAGGATTGGAATGGGAAGGAGTTTGATATCACATCTCAAGCTATAGGAAGGGTCTCAAGTTTGGAAGGGGAAGGATTTGGATTTCACATCTCATGTTTTAGGACGGGTCTCAGGTTTGGTATTAGAAACATTGAGATATCACATCTCATGGTATAGGAAGGGTTTCAGGATTGGAATGGGAAGGAGTTGGATATCACATCTCATGCAATAGGAAGGGTCTCAGGTTTGATAGAAGCATTGAGATATCACATCTCATGCTATAGGAAGGGTCTCAGGATTGGAATGGGAAGGAGTTGGATATCACATCTCATGCCATAGGAAGAGTCTCAGGTTTGGTATAAGCATTGAGATATCACATCTCTGCTATCGTAAGGGTCTCAGGATTGGAATAGGAAGGAGTTGGATATCCCATCTCATGCTTTAAGAAGGGTCTCAGGTTTGGTATTAGAAGCATTGAGATATCACATCTCATGCTATAGGAAGGGTCTAAGGATTGGAATGGGAAGGAGTTGGATATCACATCTTATGCTATAGGAAGGGTCTCAGGTTTGGTATTACAAGCATTGTGATATTATATCTCATGCTATAGGAAGGGTCTCAGGATTGGATTGGGAAGGAGTTGGATATCACATCTCATGCTATAGGAAGGGTCTCAGGTTTGGAATGGGAAGGGTTTGTACATCACATCTCTTGCTATAGGAAGGGCCTCAGGTTTGGTATGAGAAACATTGAGATATCACATCTCATGTTATAGGAAGGATATCAGGTTTGGTATTAGAAGCATTGAGATATCACATCTCATGATATAGGAAGGGTCTCAGGATTGGAATGGGAAGGAGTTGGATATCACATCTCATGCTATAGGAAGGGTCTCAGGTCTGGTAGAAGCATTGAGATATCACATCTCATGCTATAGGAAGGGTCTCCGGATTGGAATGGGAAGTAGTTGTATATGACATCTCATGCCATAGGAAGGGTAGCACATATGCTATAGGAAGGGTCTCAGGTTTGGAACACGGGAAGGAGTTGGATATCACATCTCATGCTTTAAGAAGGGTCTCAGTTTTGGTATTAGAAGCATTGAGATATCACATCTCATGCTATAGGAAGGGTCTCAGGATTGGAATGGGAACGAGTTGGATATCACATCTCATGCTATAGGAAGGGTCTCAGGATTGGATTGGGAAGGAGTCGGATATCACATCCCATGCTATAGGAAAGGTCTCAGGTTTGGAATGGGAATGATTTGTATATCACATCTCTTGCTATAGGAAGGGCCTCAGGTTTGGTATCAGAAACATTGAGATATCACATCTCATGGTATAGGAAGGATCTCAGTATTGGAATGGAAAGGGGTTGGATATCACATCTCATGTTATAGGAAGGATATCAGGTTTGGTATTAGAAGCATTGAGATATCACATCTCATGCTATAGGAAGGGTCTCAGGATTGGAATGGGAAGGAGTTGGATATCACATCTCATGCTATAGGAAGGGTCTCAGGTTTGGTAGAAGCATTAAGATATCACATCTCATGCTATAGGAAGGGTCTCAGGATTGGAATGGGAAGGAGTAGTATATGACATCTCATGCCATAGGAAGGGTCTCAGGTTTGGTATAAGCATTGAGATATCACATCTCTGCTATCGGAAGGGTCTCGGGATTGGAATGGGAAGGAGTTGGATATTACATTCTTGCTATAGGAAGGGTCTCAGGTTTGGAACGGGAAGGAGTTGGATATCCCATCTCATGTCATAGGAAGGATCTCAGGTTTGCTATTAGAAGCACTGAGATATCACATCTCATGCTATAGGAATGGTCTCAGGATTGGAATGGGAAGGAGTTGGATATTACATTCTTGCTATAGGAAGGGTCTCAGGTTTGGAACGGGAAGGAGTTGGATATCACATCTCATGCTTTAAGAAGGGTCTCAGTTTTGGTATTAGAAGCATTGAGATATCACATCTCATGCTCTAGGAAGGGTCTCAGGATTGGAATGGGAAGGAGTTGGATATCACATCTCATGCTATAGGAAGGGTCTCAGGTTTGGTATTACAAGCATTGCGATATTACATCTCATGCTATAGGAAGGGTCTCAGGTTTGGAATGGGGAGGATTTGTATATCACATCTCTTGCTATAGGAAGGGCCTCAGGTTTGGTATGAGAAACATTGAGATATCACATCTCATGGTATAGGAAGGATCTCAGGATTGGAATGGGAAGGAGTTGGATATCACATCTCATGTTATAGGAAGGATATCAGGTTTGGTATTAGAAGCATTGAGATATCACATCTCATGCTATAAGAAGGGTCTCTGTTTTGGGATGGGAAGGAGTTGGAGATAACATCTCATGCTATATGAAGGGTCTCAGGTTTGGTATTAGAAGCTTTGAGATATCACATTTCATACTATAGAAAGGGTCTCTGGTTTGGGATGGGAAGGAGTTGGATATCACATCTCATGCTATAACAAGGGTCTCAGGTTTGGTATCAGAAGCATTGAGATATCACATCTCATGCTATAGGAAGGGTCTCAGGTTTGGAATGGGAAGGAGTTGGATATCACATCTCAGGCTATAGGAAGGATCTCAGGTTTGGAATGAGAAGGAGTTGGATATCACATATCATGTTATATGAAGGCTCTCAGGTTTGGTATTAGAAGCATTGAGATATCACATCTCATGCTATAGTAAGGGTCTCAGGATTGGCATGGGAAGGAGTTTGATATCACATCTCATGCTAAAGGAAGGGTCTCCGGTTTGGAATGGGAAGGAGTTGGATATCACATCTCATGTTATAGGAAGGATCTCAGGTTTGGTATTAGAAACATTGAGATAACACATCTCATGCTATAGGAAGGGTCTCAGGATTGAAATGGGAAGGAGTTGGATATCACATCTCATGCTATCGTAAGGGTCTCAGGATTGGAATAGGAAGGAGTTGGATATCCCATCTCATGCTTTAAGAAGCGTCTCAGGTTTGGTATTAGAAGCATTGAGATATCACATCTCATGCTATAGGAAGGGTCTAAGGATTGGAATGGGAAGGAGTTGGATATCACACATGCTATAGGAAGGGTCTCAGGTTTGGTATTACAAGCATTGTGATATTACATCTCATGCTATAGGAAGGGTCTCAGGATTGGATTGGGAAGGAGTTGGATATCACATCTGATGCTATAGGAAAGGTCTCAGGTTTGGAATGGGAAGGATTTGTACATCACATCTCTTGCTATAGGTAGGGCCTCAGGTTTGGTATGAGAAACATTGAAATATCACATCTCATGGTATAGGAAGGATCTCAGGATTGGAATGAGAAGGAGTTGGATATCACATCTCGTGTTATAGGAAGGATATCAAGTTTGGTATTAGAAGCATTGAGATATCACATCTCATGCTATAGGAAGGGTCTCAGGTTTGGTAGAAGCATTGAGATATCACATCTCATGCTATAGGAAGGGTCTCAGGATTGGAATGGGAAGGAGTAGTATATGACCTCTCATGCCATAGGAAGGGTCTCAGGTTTGGTACAAGCATTGAGATATCACATCTCTGCTATCGGAAGGGTCTCAGGTTTGGAAAGGGAAGGAGTTGGATATCACGTCTCATGCTATAGGAAGGTTCTCAGGTTTGGTATTAGAAGCATTGAGATATCACATCTCATGCTATAGGAAGGGTCTCAGTATTGGAATGGGAAGGAGTTGGATATCACATCTCATGCTACAGGAAGGGTCTCAGGTTTGGAATGGGAAGGAATTGGATATCACATCTCATGTTATAGGAAGGATCTCAGGTCGGTATTAGAAGCATTGTGATATCACATCTCATGCCATAGGAAGGGTCTCAGGTTTGGAGTGGGAAGGAGTTGGATATCACATCTCATGCTATAGGAAGGGTCTCAGGTTTGGTAGAAGCATTGAGATATCACATCTCATGCTATAGGAAGGGTCTCCGGATTGGAATGGGTAGTAGTTGTATATTACATCTCATGCCATAGGAAGGGTCTCAGGTTTGGTATAAGCATTGAGATATCACATCTCTGCTATCGGAAGGGTCTCAGGATTGGAATGGGAAGGAGTTGGATATCCCAACTCATGTTATAGGAAGGGTCTCAGGTTTGGTATTAGAAGCATTGAGATATCACATCTCATGCTATAGGAAAGGTCTCAGGATTGGGATGGGAAGGACTTGGATATCTCATCTCATGTTATAGGACGGGTCTCAGGTGTGGTATTAGAAGGATTGAGATATCACATCGCATGCTGTAGGAAGGGTCTCAGGTTTGGAATGGGAAGGAATTGGATATCACATCTCATGTCATAGGAAGGATCTCAGGTTTGCTATTAGAAGCATTGAGATATCACTTCTCATGCTATAGGAATGGTCTCAGGATTGGAATGGGAAGGAGTTGGATATTACATTCTTGCTATATGAAGGGTCTCAGGTTTGGAATGGGAAGGAGTTGGATGTCACATATGCTATAGGAAGGTTCTCAGGTTTGGAACGGGAAGTAGTTGGATATCACATCTCATGCTTTAAGAAGGGTCTCAGTTTTGGTATTAAAAGCATTGAGATATCACATCTCATGCTATAGGAAGGGTCTCAGGATTGGAATGGGAAGGAGTTGGATATCACATCTCATGCTATAGGAATGGTCTCAGGTTTGGTATTACAAGCATTGTGATATTACATCTCATGCTATAGGAAGGGTCTCAGGATTGGATTGGGAAAGAGTCGGATATCACATCTCATGCTATAGGAAGGGTCTCAGGTTTGGAATGGGAAGGATTTGTATATCACATCTCTTGCTATAGGAAGGGACTCAGGTTTGGTATGAGAAACATTGAGATATCACATCTCATGGTATAGGAAGGATCTCAGTATTGGAATGGAAAGGAGTTGGATATCACATCTCATGTTTTAGGAAGGATATCAGGTTTGGTATTAGAAGCATTGAGACATCACATCTCATGCTATAGGAAGGGTCTCAGGATTGGAATGGGAAGGAGTTGGATATCACATCTCAAGCTATAGGAAGGGTCTCAGGATTAGAATGCGAAGGATTTGGATATCACATCTCTTGCTATAGGAAGGGTCTCAGGTTTTTTATTAGACACATTGAGATATCACATCTCATGCTAAAGGAAGGGTTTCAGGATTCGAATGGGAAGGATTTGGATATCATATCTCATGTTATAGGACGGGTCCCAGGTTTGGTATTAGAAGCACTGAGATATCACATCTCATGGTATAGGAAGGGTCTCAGGATTGGAATGGGAAGGAGTTGGATATCCCTTCTCATGCTATAGGAAGGGTCTCAGGTTGGAATGGGAAGGAGTTGGATATCACATCTCATGTTATAGGAAGGGTCTCGGGATTGGAATGGGAAGGATTTGGATATCATTTCTCTTGCTATAGGAAGGGTCTCATGTTTTTTATTAGAAACAGAAATATCACATCTCATGGTATAGGAAGGGTTTCAGGATTGGAATGGGAAGGATTTGGATATCACATCTCATGCTAAAGGAAGGGTCTCAGGTTTGGAAGGGGAAGGAGTAGGATATCACATCTCATGCTAAAGGAAGGGTCTCAGGTTTGATAGAAGCATTGAAATATTACAGCTCATGCTATAGGAAGGGTCTCAGGATTGGAATGGGAAGGAGTTGGATATCACATCTCATGCTAAAGGAAGGGTCTCAGGTTTGATAGAAGCATTGAGATATCACATCTCATGCTATAGGAAGGGTCTCAGGTTTGGTATACGCATTGAGATATCACATCTCTGCTATCGGAAGGGTCTCAGGATAGGAATGGGAAGGACTTAGATATCACATCGCATGCTATAGGGAGGGTCTCAGTTTTGATATTAGAAGCATTGAGATATCACATCTCATGCTATCGGAAGGGTCTCAGGATTGGAATGGGAAGGAGTTGGATATCACATCTCAAGCTATCTCAGGATTGGAATGGGAAGGAGTTTGATATCACATCTCAAGCTATAGGAAGGGTCTCAGGTTTGGAAGGGGAAGGATTTGGATCTCACATCTCATGTTTTAGGACGGGTCTCAGGTTTGGTATTAGAAGCATTGAGATATCACATCTCATGGTATAATAAGGGTCTCAGGATTGGAATGGGAAGGAGTTTGATATCACATCTCAAGCTATAGGAAGGGTCTCAGGTTTGGGAAGTGAAGGATTTGGATAGCACATCTCATGTTATAGGATGGTTCTCATGTTTGGTTTTAGAAGCATTGAGATATCACATCTCATGCTATAGGAAAGGTCTCAGGATTGGGATGGGAAGGACTTGGATATCTCATCTCATGTTATAGGACGGGTCTCAGGTGTGGTATTAGAAGGATTGAGATATCACATCGCATGCTGTAGGAAGGGTCTCAGGTTTGGAATGGGAAGGAATTGGATATCACATCTCATGTCATAGGAAGGATCTCAGGTTTGCTATTAGAAGCATTGAGATATCACTTCTCATGCTATAGGAATGGTCTCAGGATTGGAATGGGAAGGAGTTGGATATTACATTCTTGCTATATGAAGGGTCTCAGGTTTGGAATGGGAAGGAGTTGGATGTCACATATGCTATAGGAAGGGTCTCAGGTTTGGAACGGGAAGTAGTTGGATATCACATCTCATGCTTTAAGAAGGGTCTCAGTTTTGGTATTAGAAGCATTGAGATAACACATCTCATGCTATAGGAAGGGTCTCAGGATTGGAATGGGAAGGAGTTGGATATCACATCTCATGCTATAGGAATGGTCTCAGGTTTGGTATTACAAGCATTGTGATATTACATCTCATGCTATAGGAAGGGTCTCAGGATTGGATTGGGAAAGAGTCGGATATCACATCTCATGCTATAGGAAGGGTCTCAGGTTTGGAATGGGAAGGATTTGTATATCACATCTCTTGCTATAGGAAGGGCCTCAGGTTTGGTATGAGAAACATTGAGATATCACATCTCATGGTATAAGAAGGATCTCAGTATTGGAATGGAAAGGAGTTGGATATACATCTCATGTTATAGGAAGGGTCTCAAGTTTGGTAGAAGCATTGAGATATCACATCTCATGCTATAGGAAGGGTCTCAGGATTGGAATGGGAAGGAGTTGGATATCACATCTCATGCTATAGGAAGGGTCTCAAGTTTGGTAGAAGCATTGAGATATCACATCTCATGCTATAGGAAGGGTCTCAGGATTGGAATGGGAAGCAGTAGTATATGACATCTCATGCCATAGGAAGGGTCTCAGGTTTGGTATAAGCATTGAGATATCACATCTCTGCTATCGGAAGGGTCTCGGGATTGGAATGGTAAGGAGTTTATATATCACATCTCATGTTATAGGAAGGATATCATGTTTGGTATTAGAAGCATTGAGATATCACATCTCATGCTATAGGAAGGATCTCAGGATTGGAATGGGAAGGACTTGGATATCACATCTCATGCTATAGGGAGGGTCTCAGGTTTGATATTAGAAGCATTAAGATATCACATCTCATGCAATCGGAAGGGTCTCAGGATTGGAATGGGAAGGAGTTGGATATCACATCTCATGCTAAAGGAAGGGTCTCAGGCTTGGAAGGGGAAGGATTTGGATATCACATCTCATGTTGTAGGACGGGTCTCAGGTTTGGTACTACAAGCATTGAGATATCACATCTCATGGTATAGGAAGGGTCTCAGGATTGGAATGGGAAGGAGTTGGATATCACATCTCAAGCTATAGGAAGGGTCTCAGGATTGGAATGGGAAGGAGTTTGATATCACATCTCATGCCATAGGAAGGGTCTCAGTTTTGGTAGAAGCATTGAGAAATGACATCTCATGCTATCGGAAGGGTCTCAGGATTGGATTGGGAAGGAGTTGGATATCCCATCTCATGCTATATGAAGGGTGTCAGGTTTGGTATTAGAAGCATTGAGATATCACATCTCGTGCTATGGGAAGGGTCTCAGGATTGGAATGGGAAGGAGTAGGATATCACATCTCATGCTATAGGAAGGGTCTCAGGTTTGGTATTAGAAGCATTGAGATATCAATTCTCATGGTATAGGAAGGGTCTCAAAATTGGAATGGGAAGGAGTTGGATATCACATCCATGTTATAGGAAGGGTCTCAGGATTGGAATGCGAAGGATTTGGATATCACATCTCTTGCTATAGGAAGGGTCTCAGGTTTTTTATTAGACACATTGAGATATCACATCTCATGCTAAAGGAAGGGTTTCAGGATTCGAATGGGAAGGATTTGGATATCATATCTCATGTTACAGGACGGGTCCCAGGTTTGGTATTAGAAGCACTGAGATATCACATCTCATGGTATAGGAAGGGTCTCAGGATTGGAATGGGAAGGAGTTGGATATCCCTTCTCATGCTATAGGAAGGGTCTCAGGTTAGAATGGGAAGGAGTTGGATATCACATCTCATGTTATAGGAAGGGTCTCGGGATTGGAATGGGAAGGATTTGGATATCATATCTCTTGCTATAGGAAGGGTCTCATGTTTTTTATTAGAAACAGAAATATCACATCTCATGGTATAGGAAGGGTTTCAGGATTGGAATGGGAAGGATTTGGATATCACATCTCATGCTAAAGGAAGGGTCTCAGGTTTGGAAGGGGAAGGAGTTGGATATCACATCTCATGCTAAAGGAAGGGTCTCAGGTTTGATAGAAGCATTGAAATATTACAGCTCATGCTATAGGAAGGGTCTCAGGATTGGAATGGGAAGGAGTTGGATATCACATCTCATGCTAAAGGAAGGGTCTCAGGTTTGATAGAAACATTGAGATATCACATCTCATGCTATAGGAAGGGTCTCAGGTTTGGTATAAGCATTGAGATATCACATCTCTGCTATCGGAAGGGTCTCAGGATAGGAATGGGAAGGACTTGGATATCACATCTCATGCTATAGGGAGGGTCTCAGTTTTGATATTAGAAGCATTGAGATATCACATCTCATGCTATCGGAAAGGTCTCAGGATTGGAATGGGAAGGAGTTGGATATCACATCTCAAGCTATCTCAGGATTGGAATGGGAAGGAGTTTGATATCACATCTCAAGCTATAGGAAGGGTCTCAGGTTTGGAAGGGGAAGGATTTGGATCTCACATCTCATGTTTTAGGACGGGTCTCAGGTTTGGTATTAGAAGCATTGAGATATCACATCTCATGGTATAATAAGGGTCTCAGGATTGGAATGGGAAGGAGTTTGATATCACATCTCAAGCTATAGGAAGGGTCTCAGGTTTGGGAAGGGAAGGATTTGGATAGCACATCTCATGTTATAGGATGGTTCTCATGTTTGGTTTTAGAAGCATTGAGATATCACATCTCATGCTATCGGAAAGGTCTCAGGTTTGGAATGGGAAGGAGTTGGATATCACATCTCATGTTATATGAAGGATCTCAGGTTTGGTATTAGAGGCATTGAGATATCATATCTCATGCTATATGAAGGGTCTCAGGATTGGAATGTGAAGGATTTGGATATCACATCTCATGCTAAAGGAAGGGTCTCGGGTTTGGCAGAAGCATTGAGATATCACATCTCATGCTATAGGAAGGGTCTCAGGATTGGAATGGGAAGGATTTGGATATCACATCTCATGCCATAGTAAGGGTCTCAGGTTTGGTATAAGCATTGAGATATCACATCTCTGCTATCGGAAGGGTCTCAGGATTGGATTGGGAAGGAGTTGGATATCCCTTCTCATGCTATAGGAAGGGTCTCAGGTTGGAATGGGAAGGAGTTGGATATCACATCTCATGTTATAGGTAGGGTCTCAGGATTGGAATGGGAAGGATTTGGATATCACATCTCTTGCTATAGGAAGGGTCTCAGTTTTTTATTAGAAACATTGAGATATCACATCTCATGCTATAGGAAGGGTTTCAGGATTGGAATGGGAAGGATTTGGATATCACATCTCATGCTAAAGGAAGGGTCTCAGGTTTGGAAGGGGAAGGAGTTGGATATCACAACTCATGGTAAAGGAAGGGTCTCAGGTTTGATAGAAGCATTGAGATATTACAGCTCATGCTATAGGAAGGGTCTCAGGATTGGAATGGGAAGGAGTTGGATATCACATCTCATGCTAAAGGAAGGGTCTCAGGTTTGATAGAAGCATTGAGATATCACATCTCATGCTATAGGAAGGGTCTCAGGTTTGGTATAAGCATTGAGATATCACATCTCTGCTATCGGAAGGGTCTCAGGATAGGAATGGGAAGTACTTAGATATCACATCTCATGCTATAGGGAGGATCTCAGTTTTGATATTAGAAGCATTGAGATATCACATCTCATGCTATCGGAAGGGTCTCAGGATTGGAATGGGAAGGAGTTGGATATCACATCTCAAGCTATCTCAGGATTGGAATGGGAAGGAGTTTGATATCACATCTCAAGCTATAGGAAGGGTCTCAGGTTTGGAAGGGGAAGGATTTGGATCTCACATCTCATGTTTTAGGACGGGTCTCAGGTTTGGTATTAGAAGCATTGAGATATTTTCTTTTATTTTTTATTTATTTGCATTTGTTAAGCGCGCTTGCAGCCCGTAAGGCATCGAGGCGCTGTTACAGAGGATACGCAAACTTAGGATTACAGACAGGTGCCAGGAGGGCTCTTAGTTACAGATTGGTAGGCATATATGCAGTGGACGATACAGGTTCAGGTTAAACAAAGAGTCTGGTTTTGATAGCCTTACGGAAGGCTAGGTGGGATTGAATGAGTCTTAGGTGAGGTGGCAGAGCGTTCCAGTGCGTGGCTGCTAGGGTGGGGAAGCTGGAGCCACCAGCGCGCACTTTCCCAGTAGTAGGCGTGACAATTGTGTTGGCATAAGGGGACCTGAGAGGTCTCGTGGCGGTGTGCCTAGTAATTCTGTTGGTCAGGTAAGGAGGGGCAAGTTCGTGAAGGCATTTGTGTGTGAGAGCAAGAGTTTTAAAGACAATTCTCTCTTTGACAGGGAGCCAGTGTGCTTGCCTTCTGATTTCGGAGATATGGTTTCTTCTTGAGGTACCGGTGGCTGCCCTTAGCGCATTGTTCTGGGCTAGCTGCAATTTGGCCAGGTTTTTGCTGGATGTCCCCACGAGAAGGGCATTACAGTAGTCAAGTCTTGACCCGATAATTGCCCTGGCAATCGTGAGGCAATTTTGACGGGCCAAGAAGGGCCTGGCTGCATTGAGGACTTTGGAGTAGTAGGCTGAGGATGCAGCGATAGCATTGACCTGTTTATCCATGGACAGGTCGGAGTCAAGGTAGACTCCGAGTGTCTTAACATGGTTCGAGACCTTGATTGGAATGTTATCAAGTGAGAAGGAGGCGTACTGATCTCCGAGGTTACCCAGAGTGAAGGGTGACCCAATGAGGAGGAGTTCGGTCTTTTCGCTGTTGAGGCACAGCCAATTCTCCGCCATCCAGGATTGGATGGTAGTGTAGATAGAGGTGAGGGTGTTGGAATCTGCTAGGTAGTCGCTCGTGAGTGGGATCAGTACCTGCGTATCGTCAGCATAGTTGGTATATGAAATACCAAGGGAATCCAAGATGCTAAACAGGGGCCTTGTAAAGAGGTTATAGAGTGTTGGGGCGATACAGGATCCCTGAGGGACACCGCAGGTGAGGAGGCTAGGGGTGGCGGCGGCAGCTTCAGAAAAGACTTTCATGGCCCTTTCTTGGAGAAAGGAGGTGATCCACTGGCAGGCTTTCGGGGAGAAGTTGGCTTGGGTGGCTAGGTGGTGACACAAGGTGTTGTGGTCAACCAGATCGAACGCTGCGGATAGATCCAGGAGCAGTAGGAGGGCAGGTTTGCCTGCATCTCTGAGGTCATCCATTTGGTTCTTTAGATCTAGGAGGGCCGTTTCAGTGCCATGTCGGGGGCGGAACCCAGATTGCCGCAGGCCGAGGAGACGGTTGTCCTCTAAGAACTTTTGGACCTGCAGGTAGGCTGCTTTGGCCAAGATTTTGAGCAGGAATGGTACAGTTGTGATGGGCCTGTAATTCCCCGGGACGGTTGGGTCGAGTGAGGGTTTCTTGAGGAGTGGGCGTACCCACGCTTCCTTGAGTCCTGATGGGACATGGCCTGATTGGAAGGAGGAGTTGATAAAGGCTGTAAGGAAGGGGGCGAGAGTATGTGCGGAGTCTTTGATGAGGCTGGCTGGGCAGGCATCGCCTTTACAATTGGAGGGTTTAATATAGTTGAGGAGGATGATGACCTCTTGCTCAGTGATGTCTTTGAATTCGAACATCGGGGATGACGTGGACTTGATGGGTGGCTTGGCGTGGATGTTCGCTATGATATGGGAAAGGGCTTTTTGGTGGCCACACATTTTTGTTTGGAGGGTGTTGAGCTTCTCTAGCATGGCAGATTGAATGCTGTTGCACCACTTGTCATCTTTGATAACTGAGGAGGGGGGGGCAGATGGTTTTTCAAGTTCCCTGAAGATTGTGAATAGTTCCTTAGATCCTGACTTGGCGTCGGAGATCCTGGCGTTGAAGGAGGCAGCCTTTGCCAGTGTGATGTTAGTCTTGTAGGATTTGGAAATGGCTTTGAACTTCTGTTTAGTGGCTTCAGAGGGGTTTGCTTTCCAGGAGGATAGTGCAATCCTCTTTTGCGCACGTTGGTCAAGGAGTTCTTTAGAGAACCATGAGTTAGCATGTTTGGCTTTCTTAGCTTTTTTGAGAGTCAGGGGAGCAATGGCGTCCACGGCTGACGTGATGACATCCTTGAAGGTGTCAGCTAAGGTGTCAGGGTTATTAGATGAAGGTGCCTGAAGGGCTGGGTTAAGGAGGTAGGGTGCTAGGTTCTCGACTGTGAGGAGACGTGAGCTCCTGGCGTAGGTGGCGAGGCATGGTGATGGCGGAGAGAGAGCCACTTTTCTGGTTCCGAGGTTGAATTGAATGTAGTGATGGTCAGACCAGGGGATAGGGGTTTTGGCCGTGATGAGAAGGGAGCAGTTGTGATGACTGATCCAGTCAAGGGTGCGCCCTTTGATGTGCGTGGTGTCAGAAATGGAGTGCACAAAGCTGATGTTGGAGAGTGCCTTCTTGAGGTGTTTCGCTGGGGAGTCTTTAGGGTCATTCAGCCCTAGGTTGAGGTCACCAAGGAGTAGAACCTGAGAGGTCTTTTTGATGTTGTGAGACAATGCAGGGATAAGGGTGTCATGGAAGTCCGTACATGGGCCAGGGGGTCTGTATACAATGTGCATGGATATGGTGCAGTTGGGCGAGACATTGATTTTTAGCGGGAGGTAGTCACTATTGCTATCAAGGATGCCTTCAACTTCTCTGATGGTAAGGGTGTCCCTCGCGATGAGGGCAACGCCTCCACCTCTCTGAGAGGTGCGGTCTTTCCTAAAAATGGAATATCCAGGTGGGATGGCAAGTGATAAGACTGGGCCTGAGCTTTCATTCAGCCAGGTTTCAGTAAGGATGAGGAGGTCGAGCTTGTTGTTTATGAGCAGGTCGTTGATGTCAAGGGCGTGAGCTGGTATCGAGCGGGCATTAAGCAGGGCGCAGCTTAGCATGTAGGCATGGGGAGGCGTGGGGATAGGTGGGCTGGTGGGTGAGGATGGAGTGTCAGAAGTACTAGGTGGTGTGGTCGAGGGTGTGGCAACAGTAGGATGAATAGGCACAGAAACATCATTGAGCTGCACAAAATCAAGTGTGGTCATGGGTGTGGCAACAGTAGGATGAATAGGCACAGAAACATCATTGAGCTGCACAAAATCAAGTGTGGTCATGGGTGTGGCAACAGTAGGATGAATAGGCACAGAAACATCATTGAGCTGCACAAAGTCAAGTGTGGTCATGGGTGTGGCAACAGTAGGATGAATAGGCACAGAAACATCATTGAGCTGCACAAAATCAAGTGTGGTCATGGGTGTGGCAACAGTAGGATGAATAGGCACAGAAACATCATTGCGCTGCACAAAATCAAGTGTGGTCATGGGGGCGGCAACAGTATGCGCTACAGGCATGGGTGCAGTAGGACTGAAGGGCGAAGGTTGTGGGGCAAAGTTAAAGTTCATAGTAGGGTTGGTGATCGTGAAGTATTGTTTGTTGACAAGACCCTTGATGATGAACTGTCGTGCCGTGGCAGAGCATGTGTGTGCTGGCCGCTGGCTTCTTATGCCCAACCTAACATTTCGGTAACCCAAGGTAGGGGTAGAACTGATGGGGTTGGTGGGCTGAGTGCGGGACCGTAGTCGCGCATTCCTGCTGTGGTACAGCAGAGGGCGTGTGTTTGCTAGCAAGGTAGGCGCACATGAAGGTTGTAGCATGGGGGCATTAATGCTAATGGCCTTACCTTGTACTGGTTTAACAAGGCGTGGGGGCGCCAACTGCGCCATCGAGCAGCGGAGAGCTGCAGAGAGAAATGCGGCCTTGGGGGAGTAACTGGCAGTTCTTGGGTGTCTGGGCTGAGGTGAAACTTAAGTTTCTGGGACACCACTCCTACCAAGAGAGTGCAGATTCTTCATTCCCTGAAGGGGAAACTGTTAATATATATTGTGCAGCGTGTCGCGTTTAGCTCTCTCATAGCATGAGGGAATTTTATGGCGAGGCGCGTGGTGTTTAATATTTGGTTAGAGCTGCAATATGCTCTGGATGCAGCGTGTGGAGTCGTGCTTCTTGTGCCTGGGACCGTTGGGAAGCTGGACCCCCGCTTTGCGTATGTTTGTATAGGGGTGTTTTCTGAGACGGGGCTTCCCGTGCCTCCGTTATACAGCAGTCTTATGTGGATGGGTTAACAGCCGGGCCTTGGTGTCGAGTGATTCGGGTTTCCCTGGGGGGGGGGAGGGAGGGGAACGGGACGCCTGGCTTGACACCCCCAAAACTCTGTGCCGCGGACACACCGAGGCTCAAGAGTCTCCTGTGCAATGACAGCCCCTGCGCAGGGGGGGCGGGGGGGTGGGGGAGGGGGCCCACAGCCGCCGAATCTACAGGTGCTCTCCGCTGTGCGGAGCACCCGCGACCACCTTACTTGTTGCACGAGGTGTCCGCGGCGCCTTGGGGCCCCCTCCTTAAGAGCTTCACGCGTCTCTCCTCTGCTCTTGTAAACTGGGAGGCAGCTCTTGCGTTGTGTAGTTGCGGCGGGGACCGTTAGGTCGGGCCAAACTTCCGCGAGGAGATTTTTATGTGCAACTGCACTTCCCCGCTACAGAGCTTTTCAAAGTCCGGTGCTCTTCCAATTTCTTCTTTTTTCTTTATTTTCTCCTTCTTTTCCCCTTTTCCTTCAGTGGCGCACCTCGTTTGTCAGGTATAATAAGGGTCTCAGGATTGGAATGGGAAGGAGTTTGATATCACATCTCAAGCTATAGGAAGGGTCTCAGGTTTGGGAAGGGAAGGATTTGGATAGCACATCTCATGTTATAGGATGGTTCTCATGTTTGGTTTTAGAAGCATTGAGATATCATATCTCATGCTATCGGAAAGGTCTCAGGTTTGGAATGGGAAGGAGTTGGATATCACATCTCATGTTATAGGAAGGATCTCAGGTTTGGTATTAGAAGCATTGAGATATCATATCTCATGCTATAGGAAGGGTCTCAGGATTGGAATGGGAAGGATTTGGATATCACATCTCATGCCATAGTAAGGGTCTCAGGTTTGGTATAAGCATTGAGATATCACATCTCTGCTATCGGAAGGGTCTCAGGATTGGATTGGGAAGGAGTTGGATATCCTTCTCATGCTATAGGAAGGGTCTCAGGTTGGAATGGGAAGGATTTGGATATCACATCTCATGTTATAGGTAGGGTCTCAGGATTGGAATGGGAAGGATTTGGATATCACATCTCTTGCTATAGGAAGGGTCTCAGGTTTTTATTAGAAACATTGAGATATCACATCTCATGCTATAGGAAGGGTTTCAGGATTGGAATGGGAAGGATTTGGATATCACATCTCATGCTAAAGGAAGGGTATCAGGTTTGGAAGGGGAAGGATTTGGATATCATATCTCATGTTATAGGACGGGTCCCAGGTTTGGTATTAGAAGCATTGAGATATCACATCTCATGGTATAGGAAGGGTCTCAGGATTGGAATGGGAAGGAGTTGGATATCACATCTCATCCAATAGGAAGGGTCTCAGGTTTGGAATGGGAAATAATTGGATATCACATCTCATGTTATAGGAAGGATCTCAGGATTGGAATGGGAAGGATTTGGATATCACATCTCTTGCTATAGGAAGGGTCTCAGGATTGGAATGGGAAGGAGTTCGATTTCCCTTCTCATGCTATAGGAAGGGTCTCAGGTTGGAATGGGAAGGACTTGGATAACACATCTCATGTTATAGGAAGGGTCTCAGGAATGGAATGGGAAGGATTTGGATATCACATCTCTTGCTATAGGAAGGGTCTCAGGTTTTTTATTAGAAACATTGAGTTATCACATCTCATGCTATAGGAAGGGTTTCAGGATTGGAATGGGAAGGATTTGGATATCACATCTCATGCTAAAGGAAGGGTCTTAGGTTTGGAAGGGGAAGGATTTGGATATCACATCTCATGTTATAGGACGGGTCCCAGGTTTGGTATTAGAAGCATTGAGATATCACAACTCATGCTATAGGAAGGGTCTCAGGATTGGAATGGGAAGGAGTTGGATATCACATGTCATGCTAAAGGAAGGGTCTCAGGTTTGATAGAAGCATTGAGATTTCACATCTCATGCTATAGGAAGGGTCTCAGGATTGGAATGGGAAGGAGTTGGATATCACATCTCATGCCATACGAAGGGTCTCAGATTTGGTATAAGCATTGAGATATAACATCTCTGTTATCGGAAGGGTCTCAGGATAGGAATGGGAAGGACTTAGATATCACATCTCATGCTATAGGGAGGGTCACAGTTTTGATATTAGAGGCATTGAGATATCACATCTCATGCTATCGGAAGGGTCCCAGGATTGGAATGGGAAGGAGTTGGATATCACATCTCAAGCTATCTCAGGATTGGAATGGGAAGGAGTTTGATATCACATCTCAAGCTATAGGAAGGGTCTCAGGTTTGGAAAGGGAAGGATTTGGATTTCACATCTCATGTTGTAGGATGGTTCTCATGTTTGGTTTTAGAAGCATTGAGATATCACATCTCATGCTATCGGAAGGGTCTCAGGTTTGGAAAGGGAAGGATTTGGATTTCACATATGTTATAGGATGGTTCTCAGATTTGGTTTTAGAAGCATTAAGATATCACATCTCATGCTATAGGAAGGGTCTCAGGTTTGGAATGGGAAGGAGTTGGATACACATCTCATGTTATAGGAAGGATCTCAGGTTTGGTATTAGAAGCATTGAGATATCACATATCATGCTATAGGAAAGGTCTCAGGATTGGAATGGGAAGGAGTTTGATATCACATCTCATGCTAAAGGAAAGGTCTCAGGTTTGGAAGGGGAAGGATTTGGATCTCACAAATGTTTTAGGACGGGTGTCAGGTTTGGTATTAGAAGCATTGAGATATCACATCTCATGGTATAGGAAGGGTCTCAGGATTGGAATGGGAAGGAGTTGGATAGCACATCTCAAGCTATCTCAGGATTGGAATGGGAAGGAGTTTGATATCACATCTCAAGCTATAGGAAGGGTCTCAGGTTTGGAAAGGGAATGATTTGGATTTCACATGTTACAGGATAGTTCTCATGTTTGGTTTTAGAAGCATTAAGATATCACATCTCATGTTATAGGAAGGATCTCGGGTTTGGTATTAGAAGCATTGAGATATCACATCTCATGCTATAGGAAGGGTCTCAGGTTTGGAATGGGAAGGAGTTGGATATCACATCTCATGCTATAGGAAGGATCTCAGGTTTGGTATTAGAAGCATTGAGATATCAGATCTCATGCTATCGGAAGGATCTCAGGTTTGGTATTAGAAGCATTGAGATATCACATCTCATGCTACCAGAAGGGTCTCAGGATTGGAATGGGAAGGAGTCGGATATCACATCTCATGCTAAAGGGAGGGTTTCAGGTTTGGAAGTGGAAGGATTTGGATATCACATCTCATGTTATAGGAAGATCTCAGGTTTGGTATTAGAAGCATTGAGATATCACATCTCATGCTATCGGAAGGATCTCAGGTTTGGTATTAGAAGCATTGAGATATCACATCTCATGCTATCAGAAGGGTCTCAGGATTGGAATGGGAAGGAGTCGGATATCACATCTCATGCTAAAGAGAGGGTCTCAGGTTTGGAAGGGGAAGGATTTGAATATCACATCACATGTTATAGGAAGGATCTCAGGTTTGGTATTAGAGGCATTGAGATATCACATCTCATGCTATAGGAAGGGTCTCAGGATTGGAATGGGAAGGAGTTGGATATCACATCTCATGCTAAAGGAAGGGTCTCAGTTTTGGTAGAAGCATTGAGATATCACATCTCATGCTATAGGAAGGGTCTCAGTTTTGGTAGAAGCATTGAGATATCACATCTCTGCTATCGGAAGGGTCTCAGGATATGAATGGGAAGGACTTAGATATCACATCTCATGCTATAGGGAGGGTCTCAGTTTTGATATTAGAAGCATTGAGATATCACATCTCATGCTATCGGAAGGGTCTCAGGATTGGAATGGGAAGGAGTTGGATATCACATCTCAAGCTATCTCAGGATTGGAATGGGAAGGAGTTTGATATCACATCTCAAGCTATAGGAAGGGTCTCAGGTTTGGAAGGGGAAGGATTTGGATCTCACATCTCATGTTTTAGGACGGGTCTCAGGTTTGGTATTAGAAGCATTGAGATATCACATCTCATGGTATAATAAGGGTCTCAGGATTGGAATGGGAAGGAGTTTGATATCACATCTCAAGCTATAGGAAGGGTCTCAGGTTTGGGAAGGGAAGGATTTGGATAGCACATCTCATGTTATAGGATGGTTCTCATGTTTGGTTTTAGAAGCATTGAGATATCACATCTCATGCTATCGGAAAGGTCTCAGGTTTGGAATGGGAAGGAGTTGGATATCACATCTCATGTTATAGGAAGGATCTCAGGTTTGGTATTAGAGGCATTGAGATATCATATCTCATGCTATATGAAGGGTCTCAGGATTGGAATGTGAAGGATTTGGATATCACATCTCATGCTAAAGGAAGGGTCTCGGGTTTGGCAGAAGCATTGAGATATCACATCTCATGCTATAGGAAGGGTCTCAGGATTGGAATGGGAAGGATTTGGATATCACATCTCATGCCATAGTAAGGGTCTCAGGTTTGGTATAAGCATTGAGATATCACATCTCTGCTATCGGAAGGGTCTCAGGATTGGATTGGGAAGGAGTTGGATATCCCTTCTCATGCTATAGGAAGGGTCTCAGGTTGGAATGGGAAGGAGTTGGATATCACATCTCTTGCTATAGGAAGGGTCTCAGTTTTTTATTAGAAACATTGAGATATCACATCTCATGCTATAGGAAGGGTTTCAGGATTGGAATGGGAAGGATTTGGATATCACATCTCATGCTAAAGGAAGGGTCTCAGGTTTGGAAGGGGAAGGAGTTGGATATCACAACTCATGGTAAAGGAAGGGTCTCAGGTTTGATAGAAGCATTGAGATATTACAGCTCATGCTATAGGAAGGGTCTCAGGATTGGAATGGGAAGGAGTTGGATATCACATCTCATGCTAAAGGAAGGGTCTCAGGTTTGATAGAAGCATTGAGATATCACATCTCATGCTATAGGAAGGGTCTCAGGTTTGGTATAAGCATTGAGATATCACATCTCTGCTATCGGAAGGGTCTCAGGATAGGAATGGGAAGGACTTAGATATCACATCTCATGCTATAGGGAGGGTCTCAGTTTTGATATTAGAAGCATTGAGATATCACATCTCATGCTATCGGAAGGGTCTCAGGATTGGAATGGGAAGGAGTTGGATATCACATCTCAAGCTATCTCAGGATTGGAATGGGAAGGAGTTTGATATCACATCTCAAGCTATAGGAAGGGTCTCAGGTTTGGAAGGGGAAGGATTTGGATCTCACATCTCATGTTTTAGGACGGGTCTCAGGTTTGGTATTAGAAGCATTGAGATATTTTCTTTTATTTTTTATTTATTTGCATTTGTTAAGCGCGCTTGCAGCCCGTAAGGCATCGAGGCGCTGTTACAGAGGATACGCAAACTTAGGATTACAGACAGGTGCCAGGAGGGCTCTTAGTTACAGATTGGTAGGCATATATGCAGTGGACGATACAGGTTCAGGTTAAACAAAGAGTCTGGTTTTGATAGCCTTACGGAAGGCTAGGTGGGATTGAATGAGTCTTAGGTGAGGTGGCAGAGCGTTCCAGTGCGTGGCTGCTAGGGTGGGGAAGCTGGAGCCACCAGCGCGCACTTTCCCAGTAGTAGGCGTGACAATTGTGTTGGCATAAGGGGACCTGAGAGGTCTCGTGGCGGTGTGCCTAGTAATTCTGTTGGTCAGGTAAGGAGGGGCAAGTTCGTGAAGGCATTTGTGTGTGAGAGCAAGAGTTTTAAAGACAATTCTCTCTTTGACAGGGAGCCAGTGTGCTTGCCTTCTGATTTCGGAGATATGGTTTCTTCTTGAGGTACCGGTGGCTGCCCTTAGCGCATTGTTCTGGGCTAGCTGCAATTTGGCCAGGTTTTTGCTGGATGTCCCCACGAGAAGGGCATTACAGTAGTCAAGTCTTGACCCGATAATTGCCCTGGCAATCGTGAGGCAATTTTGACGGGCCAAGAAGGGCCTGGCTGCATTGAGGACTTTGGAGTAGTAGGCTGAGGATGCAGCGATAGCATTGACCTGTTTATCCATGGACAGGTCGGAGTCAAGGTAGACTCCGAGTGTCTTAACATGGTTCGAGACCTTGATTGGAATGTTATCAAGTGAGAAGGAGGCGTACTGATCTCCGAGGTTACCCAGAGTGAAGGGTGACCCAATGAGGAGGAGTTCGGTCTTTTCGCTGTTGAGGCACAGCCAATTCTCCGCTATCCAGGATTGGATGGTAGTGTAGATAGAGGTGAGGGTGTTGGAATCTGCTAGGTAGTCGCTCGTGAGTGGGATCAGTACCTGCGTATCGTCAGCATAGTTGGTATATGAAATACCAAGGGAATCCAAGATGCTAAACAGGGGCCTTGTAAAGAGGTTATAGAGTGTTGGGGCGATACAGGATCCCTGAGGGACACCGCAGGTGAGGAGGCTAGGGGTGGCGGCGGCAGCTTCAGAAAAGACTTTCATGGCCCTTTCTTGGAGAAAGGAGGTGATCCACTGGCAGGCTTTCGGGGAGAAGTTGGCTTGGGTGGCTAGGTGGTGACACAAGGTGTTGTGGTCAACCAGATCGAACGCTGCGGATAGATCCAGGAGCAGTAGGAGGGCAGGTTTGCCTGCATCTCTGAGGTCATCCATTTGGTTCTTTAGATCTAGGAGGGCCGTTTCAGTGCCATGTCGGGGGCGGAACCCAGATTGCCGCAGGCCGAGGAGACGGTTGTCCTCTAAGAACTTTTGGACCTGCAGGTAGGCTGCTTTGGCCAAGATTTTGAGCAGGAATGGTACAGTTGTGATGGGCCTGTAATTCCCCGGGACGGTTGGGTCGAGTGAGGGTTTCTTGAGGAGTGGGCGTACCCACGCTTCCTTGAGTCCTGATGGGACATGGCCTGATTGGAAGGAGGAGTTGATAAAGGCTGTAAGGAAGGGGGCGAGAGTATGTGCGGAGTCTTTGATGAGGCTGGCTGGGCAGGCATCGCCTTTACAATTGGAGGGTTTAATATAGTTGAGGAGGATGATGACCTCTTGCTCAGTGATGTCTTTGAATTCGAACATCGGGGATGACGTGGACTTGATGGGTGGCTTGGCGTGGATGTTCGCTATGATATGGGAAAGGGCTTTTTGGTGGCCACAAATTTTTGTTTGGAGGGTGTTGAGCTTCTCTAGCATGGCAGATTGAATGCTGTTGCACCACTTGTCATCTTTGATAACTGAGGAGGGGGGGGCAGATGGTTTTTCAAGTTCCCTGAAGATTGTGAATAGTTCCTTAGATCCTGACTTGGCGTCGGAGATCCTGGCGTTGAAGGAGGCAGCCTTTGCCAGTGTGATGTTAGTCTTGTAGGATTTGGAAATGGCTTTGAACTTCTGTTTAGTGGCTTCAGAGGGGTTTGCTTTCCAGGAGGATAGTGCAATCCTCTTTTGCGCACGTTGGTCAAGGAGTTCTTTAGAGAACCATGAGTTAGCATGTTTGGCTTTCTTAGCTTTTTTGAGAGTCAGGGGAGCAATGGCGTCCACGGCTGACGTGATGACATCCTTGAAGGTGTCAGCTAAGGTGTCAGGGTTATTAGATGAAGGTGCCTGAAGGGCTGGGTTAAGGAGGTAGGGTGCTAGGTTCTCGACTGTGAGGAGGCGTGAGCTCCTGGCGTAGGTGGCGAGGCATGGTGATGGCGGAGAGAGAGCCACTTTTCTGGTTCCGAGGTTGAATTGGATGTAGTGATGGTCAGACCAGGGGATAGGGGTTTTGGCCGTGATGAGAAGGGAGCAGTTGTGATGACTGATCCAGTCAAGGGTGCGCCCTTTGATGTGCGTGGTGTCAGAAATGGAGTGCACAAAGCTGATGTTGGAGAGTGCCTTCTTGAGGTGTTTCGCTGGGGAGTCTTTAGGGTCATTCAGCCCTAGGTTGAGGTCACCAAGGAGTAGAACCTGAGAGGTCTTTTTGATGTTGTGAGACAATGCAGGGATAAGGGTGTCATGGAAGTCCGTACATGGGCCAGGGGGTCTGTATACAATGTGCATGGAAATGGTGCAGTTGGGCGAGACATTGATTTTTAGCGGGAGGTAGTCACTATTGCTATCAAGGATGCCTTCAACTTCTCTGATGGTAAGGGTGTCCCTCGCGATGAGGGCAACGCCTCCACCTCTCTGAGAGGTGCGGTCTTTCCTAAAAATGGAATATCCAGGTGGGATGGCAAGTGATAAGACTGGGCCTGAGCTTTCATTCAGCCAGGTTTCAGTAAGGAGGAGGAGGTCGAGCTTGTTGTTTATGAGCAGGTCGTTGATGTCAAGGGCGTGAGCTGGTATGGAGCGGGCATTAAGCAGGGCGCAGCTTAGCATGTAGGCATGGGGAGGCGTGGGGATAGGTGGGCTGGTGGGTGAGGATGGAGGGTCAGAAGTACTAGGTGGTGTGGTCGAGGGTGTGGCAACAGTAGGATGAATAGGCACAGAAACATCATTGAGCTGCACAAAATCAAGTGTGGTCATGGGTGTGGCAACAGTAGGATGAATAGGCACAGAAACATCATTGAGCTGCACAAAATCAAGTGTGGTCATGGGTGTGGCAACAGTAGGATGAATAGGCACAGAAACATCATTGAGCTGCACAAAATCAAGTGTGGTCATGGGTGTGGCAACAGTAGGATGAATAGGCACAGAAACATCATTGAGCTGCACAAAATCAAGTGTGGTCATGGGTGTGGCAACAGTAGGATGAATAGGCACAGAAACATCATTGCGCTGCACAAAATCAAGTGTGGTCATGGGGGCGGCAACAGTATGCGCTACAGGCATGGGTGCAGTAGGACTGAAGGGCGAAGGTTGTGGGGCAAAGTTAAAGTTCATAGTAGGGTTGGTGATCGTGAAGTATTGTTTGTTGACAAGACCCTTGATGATGAACTGTCGTGCCGTGGCAGAGCATGTGTGTGCTGGCCGCTGGCTTCTTATGCCCAACCTAACATTTCGGTAACCCAAGGTAGGGGTAGAACTGATGGGGTTGGTGGGCTGAGTGCGGGACCGTAGTCGCGCATTCCTGCTGTGGTACAGCAGAGGGCGTGTGTTTGCTAGCAAGGTAGGCGCACATGAAGGTTGTAGCATGGGGGCATTAATGCTAATGGCCTTACCTTGTACTGGTTTAACAAGGCGTGGGGGCGCCAACTGCGCCATCGAGCAGCGGAGAGCTGCAGAGAGAAATGCGGCCTTGGGGGAGTAACTGGCAGTTCTTGGGTGTCTGGGCTGAGGTGAAACTTAAGTTTCTGGGACACCACTCCTACCAAGAGAGTGCAGATTCTTCATTCCCTGAAGGGGAAACTGTTAATATATATTGTGCAGCGTGTCGCGTTTAGCTCTCTCATAGCATGAGGGAATTTTATGGCGAGGCGCGTGGTGTTTAATATTTGGTTAGAGCTGCAATATGCTCTGGATGCAGCGTGTGGAGTTGTGCTTCTTGTGCCTGGGACCGTTGGGAAGCTGGACCCCCGCTTTGCGTATGTTTGTATAGGGGTGTTTTCTGAGACGGGGTTTCCCGTGCCTCCGTTATACAGCAGTCTTATGTGGATGGGTTAACAGCCGGGCCTTGGTGTCGAGTGATTCGGGTTTCCCTGGGGGGGGGGGGGAGGGGAACGGGACGCCTGGCTTGACACCCCCAAAACTCTGTGCCGCGGACACACCGAGGCTCAAGAGTCTCCTGTGCAATGACAGCCCCTGCGCAGGTGGGGTGGGGGGGTGGGGGAGGGGGCCCACAGCCGCCGAATCTACAGGTGCTCTCCGCTGTGCGGAGCACCCGCGACCACCTTACTTGTTGCACGAGGTGTCCGCGGCGCCTTGGGGCCCCCTCCTTAAGAGCTTCACGCGTCTCTCCTCTGCTCTTGTAAACTGGGAGGCAGCTCTCGCGTTGTGTAGTTGCGGCGGGGACCGTTAGGTCGGGCCAAACTTCCGCGAGGAGATTTTTATGTGCAACTGCACTTCCCCGCTACAGAGCTTTTCAAAGTACGGTGCTCTTCCAATTTCTTTTTTTTCTTTATTTTCTCCTTCTTTTCCCCTTTTCCTTCAGTGGCGCACCTCGTTTGTCAGGTATAATAAGGGTCTCAGGATTGGAATGGGAAGGAGTTTGATATCACATCTCAAGCTATAGGAAGGGTCTCAGGTTTGGGAAGGGAAGGATTTGGATAGCACATCTCATGTTATAGGATGGTTCTCATGTTTGGTTTTAGAAGCATTGAGATATCATATCTCATGCTATCGGAAAGGTCTCAGGTTTGGAATGGGAAGGAGTTGGATATCACATCTCATGTTATAGGAAGGATCTCAGGTTTGGTATTAGAAGCATTGAGATATCATATCTCATGCTATAGGAAGGGTCTCAGGATTGGAATGTGAAGGATTTGGATATCACATCTCATGCTAAAGGAAGGGTCTCAGGTTTGGCAGAAGCATTGAGATATCACATCTCATGCTATAGGAAGGG